>NC_090709.1:20770746-21018246 GCF_040954835.1 Lepisosteus oculatus | reverse complement strand
CGCTCATTCCCCTGTTCACACGTGCAGTGCGGCTTGTTTGTCTGTTTATTTGTCAGCTTTGGCGAGACACGGGTGCTTGTGTATTAGCGTGAGCGTTTTTTATTCTGATCATGAACAGTTTAACAAGTCCGCAAAGGATCGAGGAAAGGTTTATCGCCAGCTGAAAAGAGACACAGCGCTTCGGCTGTGGAGACTTGTTCGGCTGGCGTTCGGAGAGTCGCGTTTTTCAGAATTGTATTGAGATCTTTTTCCACAGAGCTCAGATGTCAATGCACAGCAGCAGCTCTCCACAGCGATCCTCTATAGCGCCCTTTCTCCCGCAGCTCTGTCCTCATTGGAAGGAAGCAAGAGTGAAAGGCTGAAGTGAAATACAGATGCAGCCATTCAAAATGAGCGTTAAAAACCCGCGGTACAGTAACCAACCCGCAGGGCACCGTAGGGCACCGCGGTAAGTGATTGGCTGGCCAAAATGACCGACAGGGGCACTCGTGGTGCATTGGTTGGTTGTGAAAAGATTTAATAATTTAATGTCTTTACTGTGCACGTTTCAATCCGCTTAGTTTTGAGTATTTATATGGAATTTTACCACTAAAGGGAAATTTTAGTAGCTGAGCATAAAAAGAAGAGGAGCATAACGCATCTGAAGGTCATAAACAATATTAATTTAGGAACATAAACATTACTGTATGTACATAAACTGTACTGTGTATGGCTGGTCTTGATAGTTTAAAGAAAAAATACACACCAGTCTTCCATTTCTCCCTAAACATTTTAAGCATGAAAGTTTTATGAAACAGTACCCAAATATGTGATTGCTGTATAGAATGAATTTTAATTTTTAAAAATTATTTAACACGAAAATTAAGCTGTTTACATCTTCCGCCTGAGAACAGTCACCCGTTGCTACCCAACGCAGAAACACAGCCACTAACTAGCAAAGAGAGGACATTAGCTAGCCAATATGATAAAGAAATAAATGATTATTTTGATTATTTCCTATGCACATTTATTTGAACATTTCCATCGATTGTACAAGCACTTGGAAACTGTCCAATCCCTAGTTCATCAAGCATGTCTGTGTCTTCTAGGATATAATGCCAGCGAACTCTTGTTTTTATGTCCACTATAACTACGCTGGGCAAATGTTCCGAGGTCAAATTCTTCCAGCACGGGGGTACCACCTTTAAAGCGGAGACGACGGCACCGAAATTTTTTGGCGCGCCTTCTCTTTAAAGCCCTGGCCAAATATGAAGACAAATGGAATTAAAAACTACACATCCCAGTTACCATGGTGGTGCTTGTGATCATTGCGTTTAACCAACGAAACAGGGTGAAAAATCAGTCACATGACTTTGGGGCAGAGTTTCGAAAGCTTAACCTATCAGCAACAAAGCGAAATTTACACGATAGGCTACCTCAAACTGTCAGTTACACGACTGTGTATGTCGCTTAAGCCACTCCTATTTGGCATTTATTTATGGAGGCGAGAAGACGCCCCCCCCCCCCTCTCTCTGGGTGTCTGATTTGCCGCCATCTTTAACTGTTCGGTGTCCGAATCGGAGTAGCTACGCGTACGAAATAAAGTTAATCTAAACTACAAAACATATATTTTTGTGGTAGGAGGGCGCAAAACATCAGTATTTTCTGCTATTAATTACTGTACGATTTATAGTTGAAATCTGAGCCTAGATATAAAGTTAGATATAAAGTTAAAATCTCGACAAAGCAATGTAGGAAATACAGAGAAAATAAATCCTTTCTGACATCTAAAATCAGTTTCGATCAAGGTCTCTAAAACAAACAAGAAAAAGAGGATTTTCGGAGGGCAATTACGCTGTGTTTATATAGAATAACTGATTTTTGAGCAATCTAATTTCTTGTTCGTTTAAAACAGTGAAATGTCAGCTGCAAAAGATCGCACCAGAAACAGCACTCTCTCTGCCTGTCATAGACATTCAGGAAAGGCTGGATGAAGTCATGTCAAGTACAATAATTCGGTGATCAATAATAACAGTTGTAGGACAGTATATAAGGAGGATAAGGATTTTGAAGTTGACTCGAAATCTGATAGGTAACCAGTGCAAGGACTTGAAAACAGGTATAATGCATCCCTGATAGGATTCTTGCTGTCATATTCTGAACATATTGAAGATTGCTCAGTGTGGATTTAATTTCCCCAGTGAACAGGATGTGCATTTATTAATTCTAGAAAAAAAGCCTTTCTTGATTTCTTTAGTTCTTAGTTTCTCTAGTTCCCTTTAAAATAAACTATTATTCCACAATGCAGAGTATTACATGGCCAGTATTTACACATGATATTTGTGATTTAAAGAAATTAACACAAGCAGCTTTTGGAGATTTGTGTTGGCTGAGTTATTGCAGGATAAAAGACTAGAGATGTTGGCAAGAAGAAGATAATTTGGAGAAAGCTGAGGAATACACTTATAACAAGAACACTTCCTAATTGGGTTAGGCATACTTTTGATGAAGATGATGAAGTTAACAGACTATATGTTTACATAGATACTGAAATAAGGATTGTATTTTAGATTATGTGTAGTTGCTGGCATTGAACTGTGTGTTGGATGTACATGAATTGAAGGAATGGGCAAACATAGCTGATGCGGATCCACAGAGCCAGCATATTAAGATGTTAATAATTAGAGGCAATTTGTTTAAATAACTAGGTATGGATACTGATGTGCAAGAGAGGTGGAAAGGCTGTTTCCTTAAGACAGCACTATAAGATATTTTATTCTCAGTGAGATGCTGCCATTTCATAGTGGGTTTCTAACACTGTGTATAGTTCCATCCACACAGTGCCTCTACTTCCATCCATTTCTAATCTCTTTATCCAGTACAGAGGATTTGGAGCCTATCCCAGTAAGCAAAGGACACAAGGCAGAATACACCCTGGACATAGCGCCAGTCCATCACAGGACAGACAGACACAAACACACACACACCAGGGCCAGTTTTCCCATAAACCAATTAACTTACCAGTATTTTTTGGAGTGCGAGAGGGAGTCATATCACACATATGGAGAAAAACCATGTAACCCAGAGAGAACATGTAAACCCCACACACACAGGATGGCAGGAATTGAACCTAGGACCCCAGTACTGCAAGATAGCAATGCTAACTACTTCGCCACCATTATAAATGGATGGATATCTTAGTTATCTTTCTAGTTCACAGGTTTGCATGCATAATTTAATTTTGAAAGCCACTGAGACATCAGGTACTACTGTTGTATTTATGAAAAAGAAACAAAACAAAAAACATACTAACAACTGTGCCATCCTACTTCTTAGTTAATACATTTTATTATTCATAAACAGTTAACATTGTTAGCAAAATATTTTGAATTATATTTAACCCTATTTTTTCTTTAGTTTTGTATTTAACTTATTATATGATAGTCAGACTTAATGTATATTTGAACAATGAAAATATATTTTTACAAGATGTGGGGGAAAGTGCAACAGCTTATTACAGTGCTAAATTTAATATTATTGATTGCTAATAGTTTATGCTAACACCTAACTTTCTTAATTAGATGTATTTAAAACAGTGAACTAAGTGTAACATACTATTCAGAAATACAATCAAAAATAGTTTTGTGGTGTTTGTATGGATGAAACGTTTCTAAAATGTATAACGTAACAAAATTAAAGACGATTAAAATCTGTAATCTTTCCACTTGTAATGTCATTAGACAGAACAACACGTTTCTGGTTTGTTTTAATTAGCTAGTATTAGTTAGTAGTTAGTAGTTTTAATTTAATTAGTATTGCAATTCGCACTGATTCCCTTGCGAAGATATGGACTTAAGAATATTCGTGCCTGGTCAAAAAATGGCATTAAGCACTTAAAATTAATATGGTTAATAATAGTAAACTGTAACATGCTGTAACAAGATCGGTTAAATTGCGAAGAAAATGCATTCAGAGAAAATGTTTCAGGTGTGAAGAATATAGATCTCCAATGCAATTTCAACCAAACCTGTTCCCACACAACCTGCCCCCACTACCATTAGAATATACACAAAGCACTGAAATCTTTCGAGCTAATGATCAGGTGACCCGAGAGAGAGCGAGAGAAACACCAAGGGGTGCGGAACCAGGGAACTATTTACATGGAAAACGGGCGATCTCCCCAGACTGTCCGCCCGTTTCACTGTTACCTGGATACCTCTTTATTTAGAACTCACTAACACTGATTTTTAGTTTAGAAGGATTCAAGTAGGGTTTTAGATGAAAGGCAGCGACCTAAATCAAGCCCAAATCATAATTGAACCCATTCAGAGCCTACATTATATTTTAGCGTTTCATTCTGAGCAGAAGACCCTCACACCTGAAGAAGGCTTGCGTTTTCTCTCTTCTCTTTTAAGCATGTGTACAATGTGTAATACAATTACAATGTGTAATTACAATGCTGTAATACAATTTGAATCGTATGAGGGTGGGGGGGGAGGGGGAGGTGTCTTTCGCTGGAAATCTCGCCTGCTTCTACTTTACGAGTACAACCCCCTCTCTGCCGGAGTGCTGGCTGTGACGAATTAAACCGGTTTCACAGGTTTCAATCACAGACCATGTGACATGGGAGTCAGGAAACTAACACACAGCGCCACCGGATTTGATAACGCTATAAAAACGCTATAAAATAATGTGACTAGGCACAGAACAGGTTTACAGCACAGTACAATAATAAATGCTGACCATGACTTTAGAAGCATAAATTGCCTTACACTCAATTTAAACACAAGCTGTCTTTAGCCCTCTAAGCTGTTTCATACAGAAATGTAGAGATCCAGGCTCAGAACACACAGCTTCATTAGCGAATACATATGCAGGACAACTAGAGAAGACGTTTTACAGAGGATGGATTTTTAGAAACATCCCATCAGTGACATCACTGAAGTCAACTCCTAGGTACTGTAACTCGTGTGGATAGTTTCACAAGAATCAGACAAAGGTTTAAGCATCGCTTGTTCTAGATAAAACTGCAAAAAAAAAACAACAACCCATAATGTACTTCTTTGCGGCTCTGTTTGCCAAAATCATATATTCACAACGTGAAATTTAGAAAATAATATTACGTAACCAAAATCCGCAATATGGAAACAGAACCTGTGTAATTGTTGATAGATGATGTACTCGTAACATTTTTACAAGACGAACTACAACATTTAAAAAATGACTTGTATGTACTTGATATCTCTAATCAATCCACGGCGACATTGTTAAAGCAGAGTCCCAGTAAAACGAAACTAATACGCCCTGCGCATACCGTTTCGCGCTTCTTATTAGTTGCTCAAAAGTAATTTGACTGTATGAAATGCATAATCTAAACCTAGAAACATATACGTGAGCAGTATTTACGTACTGTAGTATCGGTGTTAAGACATACCTCTCAAATACTGTAAATCAAGTTAAAAATATCTCAAGACCGATTCTGGTCATAATGAAACCATGTTTCGTGTATGTTTTCTTTAAAGTACCGAGACCAGCCATATACTGTATGTTTATGTTCCAAAATTAATATCGTTTATGGCCTTCACACGCGTTGCAGTATGCTCCTATTCTTTTTATGCTCAGCTACTAAGATTTCCCTTCAGTGGTAAAATTAGATATGAATATTCAATACTTAAACGGGCACAGTTAAGACATTAAATATACATATACATACTGTATACAGTACAGTTTTCATACAGTAATATGTTTATGTTCCTAAATCAATCTCTTTTATGAGCATGTGAAAGGCATGGTGAATCGATTCTCAAAAATTACTGTACTTTGCATGATTGGAAACAAATGCGTGATTGTGAAATGCTGTGGTGTTACTTTTACAAAGACGGTCAATGAAAAAAAGAATGTTGACCAGGGCAATACTTTGAGTTTACACTTACAGCTTGTCCAAGGTCATTCATTATTAATACTATTAGTAATATCTTCGTTAAAGACTTTGATGGCCACAGCTCAAACATGAGAGGTTGAGCTTTATTAGCTCCACCTTGCCGAAATTCCGGATACTATTATTTTGCTTGTCATATTATAGGAGAATTTACGGTAACTAGCGGTATTTACCGGTAACTCGCAGTATTTACCGGTAGCTTGCGGTAGACTGCGTACAGCGTACCGGAAAATAATGCGGTATCGCCCACGCATTTTGAATGGCTGCATCTGTATATCCCCCAGCTCTGAGCCCATTGGGCCTGCTGGTGTGACCAGAGCTGCAGCGTCGCCATGCTGGTGGGGGTCAGTTCGGCTTTTCTGTTGGAATGAACAGGGGGGTTACATGATGGTGCTGTCTGTGGTCTGGCTGTCCTGCTGGTCTGGATGAGGGGTGCGTAGTGTGGTGCAGGTTCTTGTCCCATCCTGCTCTTGGTCCAGGTTGGAGGGTTGCACCGATTCTGAGTCTTGTTAGCTGGTATGGATGGGTTTGGGGGTGTTGATACCAGAGTGGTCCGGGGGGGGTGCAGGTGTCTCGGAGGCATTCTTGTTTTTCTGTGAGTTCAGGTTGATTCTGTTGGTTTTGCCACGAATCTCCCTCACGCAGTCAAGCGCTCCCGCATTCCTCCGAGCTCTCCCCGTACCAAACGTGCACGTGTCAATCAGTCCTCTGCTTAAACCCTCATCTGCCCCCCGGTCATTGCTCACGATTGAGATTCTCTCCCGGAGCTTACGTACTAACTACACCTTTGCCTTACTACGACTTCTCCCCTGGACCTCGACCCCGCTTTCCGACTACCGCTTTAGCCACTCGATTTTGTACCTTCGCCTGTTTTACGCTTTCTCGGATCCTGACCCCAGCCTGTCTCTTCGTTTACGCCTCTGCCTTCTGAATCCACACCGACGCAGCTTCTACGCCTTCCCGGACTCCGACCCCTGCCAGTCCCTCAACTACACTTTCGCCTGTCGATTCTGTGCCTACGCCTGTGCTACGTGTGGAAGACCGAGTCAAAAGGTCAGGACAGTGACTATGCGTGGGAAAGGTTTTCTGTTCGCACCTAAGACCACTGTCTTAGGTGCAAACTAAAGCCTGTGATTCCTCACACCCATTCAACCAGAGAAAATTGAAACAGATTGTAGGATGCCAAATGGCACCCCCCTGTCCTGTTTGTTTGACTTCTGACACTGCCCCTTTCCCTGTATGTTCCTTTGATATGTTAAAGTATTGCCTACTTTTAATGTATAAATTAAAGCATATCTCTGTGATATGCTCCCCTTCAGCTGGTTGTATTAAAGATCTCTGTTGACAATCTCCCAACCTGAGTGAAGACTGAGTTTTATTCGACATACGCCTTCCCGGACTCGGACCCCTGCCTGTTTACTCCGACTACGCCTGCGTCTCGCGCCAACCCTACCAAGGGCACCGCATTGGATCCCTATCCTCAGCAGTCAGCCCCTGCGTGACAGGTTCTGAGTGTCTTGGTTACATCCGTTTGTGTGTATAGATGAAAAAGCTATTGAAGAGCACCCCGACAACCCCCACCCATCTCGATGGAAGTTGCCATGTTCAAAAAATCCTAAAAAGATAATTAAAGTTTCACACAACAAAGCATGACTGTGAAAGGTCAGGAGGCCTGCCTAATGGTGGTGCTGGCCCCACTAGCACCTCTTCCAGCAGCAACCTTAGTTTTTCCCAGGAGGTCTCCCATCCAGGTACTGACCAGGCTCACACCTGCTTCAGTACTGAAGGCTGCTGATTATGGCCAGCAGCCATATCACCCTGCAACTCACAACTGGCAACCCACTGAAGCTAAGCAAGTGTGAGCCTGGTCAGTACCTGGATGGTAGACCTCCTGGGAAAAACTAAGGTTCCTGCGGGAAGAGGTGCTAGTGGGGCCAGCAGGGGGCGCTCACCCTGCGGTCCATGTGGGTCCTAATGCCCCAGTATAGTGACGGGGACACTATACTGTAAACAGGCGCCTTCCTTCGAATGAGATGTAAAACTGAGGTCCTGACTCTCTGTGGTCATTAAAAATCCCATGGCGTTTCTTGAAAAGAGTAGGGGTGTAACCCTGGCGTCCTGGCCAAATTACCCCATTGGCCCTTACCAATCATGGCCTCCTAATAATCCCCCTCTTTGAATTGGCTACATTTCTCTTCCCTCCTCCTCACTGATAGTGGTGAGTGTTCTGGCGCACTATGGCTGCCGTCGCATCATCAAGGTGGATGCTGCACATTGGTGGTGGAGGGGAGTCCCCATTACCTGTAAAGCGCTTTGAGTGGAGTGTCCAGAAAAGCGCTATATAAGTGTAAGCAATTATTATTATTATTATTATTATTATTAATGAGCACAACACTTGATTACAGTAAAAAAATCATTAAAAAATAAAGAAATGTTCCACAACTCAAAGCAAGGTTGTATAAGGTTAGGGGAGCTGTCTGATGTGTAAAACACCTGGTTGCAGCACTGTGGCTGTTGTGCTTGAAGAGCAATTGACTCGTGAATAGCACCCTCCTATCACCATGTACCACCTGTCTAATGGTGCCATATTGAAAACATCATAAAAAAATGAATAAAGGGGCCGCTGCCACAGCAAGGTTGAATAAGGTTAGGGGGCCTGTCTGGTGTGTAAAACACCTGGTTGCAGCACTGTGGCTGTTGTGCTTGAAGAGCAATTGACTCGTGAATAGCACCCTCCTATCACCATGTACCACCTGTCTAATGGTGCCATATTGAAAACATCATAAAAAAATGAATAAAGGGGCCGCTGCCACAGCAAGGTTGAATAAGGTTAGGGGGCCTGTCTGGTGTGTAAAACACCTGTTTGCAGCACTGTGGCTGTTGTGCTTGAAGAGCTATTGACTCGTGAATACCACCCCCCTATCCCCATGTACTGGCTGTCTAATGGTGTCATATTGAAAAAATCATTACAAAATAAATAAAGGGGCCGCAGCCACAGCAAGATTGTATAAGGTTAGGGGGCCTGTCTGGTGTGTAAAACATATGGTTTCAGCAGTGTGGCTGTTGTATTTGAATTGCTATTGAGCCATGAAGAAGACCCACCTATCCCAATGTATTACCTGTAGTGTTACCTTCAGAAAATCATAAAAAAATAAAGAAAGGGGTCACAGCCACAGCAAGGTTGTATGAGGTTAGGGGGCCTGTCTGGTGTGTAAAACATATGGTTTCAGCAGCTGTTGTATTTGAATTGCTATTGTAGCGGCAATGCTTGTTAATAAGACAGAATTAAGCGTTGGTATGCTGTCCTAAAGGAGGCCCCATCTCACCCTCCATCTCTGTGGTGCAGCCACAGAGAAAGTATTTATGCAGGCTGATTTAAGATGTTTTCTTTTGATAAGGAACAAGCTCCCAGACAGGGATGCACTTAGCTAAGCCTGGCTATCATGATCAATGGTCATCCATTGGCGCCTATCAGTCTAGGGAGTGCCGAATGGACATCTGGACTGCATTCCTAAGTGTCAAGAGTAAGTGAATTATATCTCATCTTGACCAACCAATCAGGGACTGGCAGGGCGTGGTAATACCATGTGGGTCTCCAATGCCCGCCAAACTCTCAACCAATCAGCACACATCTGGGTCTTGGTCAAAAAGGGAGCGCAAGCTCAGATCGGGGCTCTCCTTGGCCATTTTCGCGCATCCTCAGAGACAATCACGTGACAACTGCTGTTGTCTGCAAAAGGACTTGGACTTTGTTCAAAGCGCGAGGTCGAGGATCCCGTACGTACTCAAAATTCTACCAACGTGAATGCTCCGCTTGATCAACGGCAGCCTACAGTTGGACCCTCGTCGACAACCTGAATAGCTTATTCAGAAGCAGCGCTGGACCGGGAACGAACCAGCTTCTTCCCGGGCAAAAGAGTGACTTGTGAGGACTCGCGGTCACACTCTGTGCATAGAGACTTTCTACTAGCCAGCCGGACTCCTGGTAGATCCCCTCGGAGCAACGACTGCCCTGCGCGCCGCAGTCAGATTCCTCCGCCCGTCCTACTCCGAGCTGCACCTTGACTGGTTGGCCAGTAGCCAGAGGACGCCGACACAACGCCCATTGGACAACCGCTGCAACAGAGGCTGCAACAGAGCCTGTCAGCTGGTTTGGTGTTCGTGCCAAAGTGGATAAGTAAACCCCATGTTCTACATTGCGTCTCGAGAATTCAATTGTACCTCAACACAGGTTGTTATCAATTTAATTCATGAGTAATGTATTTACTTCCGAGTTTAGAGTAACAGTGGGTAATAACACTGGTTAGCGATTTGGTAACCGAACGATATATATTGACATATATTCTCTGTTGTGTATCTCTTTGTGTTTGCATCTCTTCGAGATTATATACCTTGTATATTGGATAACCCTCACAGTAAGGTCTGCCGCTCGTATCCAGGCAGACTAGTATATGTTTGGTGCACAATTTATATGAATAAATGTATCTCGTGTATTGAACCCGTGTGTGTGCGTTGTTAGTTGTTCTGACGATTGATTTTCTAAAAGCTACAACGAACAACCTCGTGATTACTGTTACAATTAATAATTGTCTCAGTAAATCCATCAAACCACTACACTATTGAGCCATGAAGAAGACCCACCTGTCCCAGTGTATTACCTGTAGTGTTACTTTCAGAAAATCATAAAAAAATAAAGAAAGAGGCCACAGCCACAGCAAGGTTGTATGAGGTTAGGGGCCCTGTCTGGTGTGTAAAACATATGGTTTCAGCAGTGTGGCTGTATTTGAATTACTATTGAGCCATGAAAAAGACCCACCTATCCCAGTGTATACCTGTAGTGTTATCTTCAGAAAATCATAAAAAATAAAGGTTCCACAACCCAAAACAAAGCTGGGAAAAGTCAGAAGACCTGCTTAGTGTGCAAAACACTTACTTGCAGCATTGTGGGTGCTGTGATTTAAATGCTATTGGTTTGTGAACAGAATACCCCTATCCCAGTGCATTGTGCCATATTAAATAAAAGCAAGAGAAAAAGAGATTCAGAACGCAAAGCTGTGTCAGTGTTCTGTGTAAAAAATCAGTTTGAACATCATGGGAGCTGTTTTTAATAAGCTGCTGAGTAAAGAATATTTTAATCTTCCTGCTGTCAGTAGTATTGTCAGTATAGTTGACCCTTACCTGAATGAAAACAGGGCGTAAAGGAAGGGTTTCAGAAATCAAACAAAGCTTTATTTCTGTGCTTACAGTCTGGGTAATTGGAGACTGCGCTGTTCTGCTTCCTATGGTCATATACAGGTTATTCGCACGAAGCCGTATTGAACAGTATTTCTCGCGTTGTGAACGTCTGTACACAGCGGTCCTCCGGGTTCCAGTAAGTGCGTAATTACGCATCGATGAAAAACCGGAGGTTTAAAAAAAGATAATTAGCCCACTGATAGTTTGATGTAGAGGCTGTGGAAATATCCACAAGTCTTGGTCTTTAAAATGCATTTGGTTTGACGGCGTTCTGTGCTTCCATTGGGAAGATATGGACAAAAGAATATTCGTGCTCGGTCAAAAAAATGTCATAAAAACGAAAAAGTAAAGGCTGAGAAAGCATTCACAATGTATTTTATACACAAAGGAAGTATTCTCGCAACTCTAAGAGGTTTCGTGGTTTAATTTTTTTTAATTGTTGAATCATATTTAAATGTTAAACAACTGAAGAGCATCTTGCTGTAGACCAGGATGGCCGAGTGGTTAAGGTGTTGGACTTAAGATCCAATGGACAAATGTCCAGGTGGGTTCAATCCCCACTCCTGGTAGTGTTGTAATAAGCTTTAAGTGACAGAATACTTTGATGATTTACACTCTATTTAAATATGAATTTACTAAATTTCATTTCAGTTCTCTTCACTCCCACTCCCTGGCATAACTGAGCTCTCACTATCGCATACTGAAGGCTTTACATGCATTAGCTGTGATACAGCTCCCAATAAAGACAGAATCAAACAGTTTGTTCTATTTCTCATGGTGAGCCTCTTCTTGATCCAAATGAAATGGATCATTTAATATGATGCCTCGAGAAAAAAAAAGGAGTGAATTTCCGCCTATAATGATTGATGCCCCATCAAACATTTTGTAACATCCCCGGAAGATTATACAGTAGAATCCTGGTTTGTGGCTTAAGTTCAAGGTAAACAAGACTAAGGAAACGAGTTGGAAACTTGATGTCGAACTGGAATTTAAGTACTCAGAATATTTCACTACATTGGGCAATATGTGCCAGAGAGGAGCACTTTAAATCCCTTCGATAGCTCAGTTGGTAGCGCGGCTGACTGTATTAGAAACAGTTAGGAATCCTTAAGTCGCTGTTTCGACTCCAGCTCGAAGGAAGGTGCTTTTGTGAACTTTAATCAAATAGTTAAAATAGCGAATCTTTTTCACTCAGACGTTGATCAAAAGCTCAATAAACGATGAAGCAGAGGCTCTTGTTCCGAATTTAGCTAACATCTGGTTGTCTTGTTTTGGCCAAGATCTGATCTTTGAATTAAGGGACTACGCTGTCTGATTTGTAATTCAAAAGTAGATACAAATGTCACTGTTTTCAAAGGATAGGTACTTAATTGGCTTTATGATTTGGTATTGATTTTGTATCATTATATTATTACGTTTGTGCTTTCTGTGTTTTTTATCGTATTGTGAACTTATTTTTTAAACAAATGCTAACAAAGGCAAACACAGCACAAATCTGTTTATACCAGCGGTGAATTGTACATTTTTATTAAGTACAATCTACTAGTATTTTTAGAAAAAAATGGCATACTGTGCACAATATGTTGCAGAAACACAACCTGATATTTTCATAATTATTATTTTAATCATTTGACAAGTATGAGGTCCCGGATCCAAATCTTCAGTTCTGATTTTTTTAAAGTGATATCTTCTCTTCCTCTCGTGGAAATCACAAGATGTGAGCAAATGTTTTTTGTTCTTTTTTTTTCACGTTGCTATCCAAAGAGCCTCAGACGCACAGTCTGACAGTAACCAAAACAGAATGGATTCTGCTGGGAGCCGGACTGAGCTCATTCTCACTCCCTGTGCTGAAAACAGCATTATCTCTTCCCCAAACATCGTCTACAGCTGCTAGATATTGCTCTGCGTCCTACTGCTCCAGCAATTCCTTTGACCAAAGACAGATCACTTGTGCGCTTTTAAACTTCTTGCCACTACAGGCTCTTTGATGACTCATGCTGACTGTCCTGTGAATCCAAAAGAAAATGTTAAAGCTGATACATTTTCGATTGTAATTTGCATCTAACTACAACGTCCCTGGAAAAGAGATTTTATTCGTTGCGTGCAATCGCTATCTTTTACTTTACGTATGGTAGTGGAAATAGTTTTAAAAATGCTTTCTAAAGAAGATTGTATTGGCAGGACCTGCCTTTAACGCTCAGTAGCGATTACGCTGTTGATATAGATGGAGAAGAAATGTAAGATGAATTGATGATCTAAGCTAAAATATCCCTAATACGCCTCCTGTAACAGTGTTTGTATTCATAGCAAGTAATATTTTTTTTCAAACCCGAACGTTGCTTTTGCATTAAGTGTTATGTAACCATTAGCGGTTTTGGTAGCTTCTGAAGAGCGCACTTTTCCAAACTGATGCCTATAAGAACATTATTCAAGATGCACCATGGCCCAGAACGTGCATCGGGACAAGGATTAGCATCAATTGAAAGTACTCCCAAATAAAAGACTTGACGGAAAAATTGAAAGAGTAGGCAAGTATTAAAAAAACACCATAACTTCAGGGCTTCCAATCTCTTTCCAGGTTCAGGCTTTGTAAAATGACATGATTAATGGAGTCATGCCGCGGTTGTGAGTTCAAGCCTCACCTGGAGCAGCCCAGTTTTCTGTCTTGACAGGTAAACAGTGTTTTGTGTTATTTGCTAAATGGAGAGAGGATTCTGTGTTAATTGTGCTCCTCCTGGGAGAGGTCAAGATGAGAAGTTCACGAGGCTGGTGGTAAATATCCTGTCCAGGAATATCGAGGCTGTAGGGGGTCAGATCTATAGATGTAGTAAACACATCAGTGGAGACGGTGTGTCTGCTCTCTGTGAGAGAGCCGGGCGGAAAGAATAATCTGTGGTCGGGGAAGAAGAGACCCTCGTTGGAAGAGCGGCGCTCCACACAGGAGAGAATGAAAAAAAATATTTTTCAGGGACGCTGATTGTTCTCTTTGGTGGAATTAAAAGCGCGTGAGGCGAGCGACCTCGTGGCGCAACAGTAGCGCGTCTGACTACAGATCAGAAAGTTGCATGTTCAAATCATGTCGAGGTCAGCTGATGAGTTTGCAAGTGCTGCTGGTGCCGAACACGGAAATTATGAATTGAACGAAATAACAGCACAGTGCAGAACACCCAGTCAGGAGCTTATTCAGCAAATGAACATGACAAGAGAAAAGGCACACTGCACATCCGTGAAACATCACGTCTGGCTTTAGAGACAGTGACATCAGAGAATGGAAGTTTCAGACTGCTTTTCTTGTTACAGGTTCAAGCAAACCTGAAAGTTAGGGAGTGTTTGGTCACTTTTGTATGAAAAAGTGTCTGAAGCCTGTAATTATAATTCGTCCTTTTTTAATTGTGGTTGAAATCCACTCCCATGTACCAAGTCCTACAGTATATTCATGTTTGCTTAAATGACTAACGCTATTGGACATTAGCTGGTGTTTTTTGTAACGATTTGCTATTCCATGCAGGAAAGAAAGGAAACCAGACCCAACGTTTGCTTTCAGGTGCGGTCTATTTACATAACGGACATCTATTTCTGAGGAGCCTGATTTAAATCACACAACCCCGGTAGAAGTCGAATCGACAATCTAATAAACCGAAATCAGACGCGTTATCCATTAAACCACTAGTCCGTCACGTAAATGAATTGCACCATGGTGAGTTCAGCGCCACTACTAATAATACCCCACCCCATCTTAAATTTCTATGTGAGAAACGTGTTTTCCAAATTTTTATCAGTTTTTAAAAATCATCACTTTTAAGCAGACAAAGCCTTTATGTGTCGCTCTGAATTTCTAATTGATTTATAATTAAAAGAAAATAGCGTTTTGTTCCACAACGGCGTGAAATGATCACGTCTTTCACTCTACTTCTCTCTTGTAGTAAAGCAGACCTTGCTAGGTGAGCATTTGCTCCGGTAAATTAGGTCACTTTTCATGTTAACTCACTTCTTCTAAACACAACATTTCCTGGTGCACGTTTTCTCCATGAAAAAAGACATTTTCCCTTACGTGATTACTCGTTTTTTTTTTTCATCAAAGAGTACAGAAAGAAGAAAGAAAGAAAGGAAAAGTGTCGTAAATGAACTCTGTCGCCCGTGGGAGATGTCAAGCGCATTGGACGTGAAAAGTGCCCGATAAAAGCCATTTCTGTACGTTTCTCTTAGTGTCGGGGCCCCTATTGAATGTAAAGGAGGCAACATGCTCAGCCAGCCGACTCAGCGCTTACTGAACACAGGTGTCTCAGAGCGGTGTGTCCAACCAGCAGTAAAAGAAGAGAATTCTGCCGGCGCCGTGGCTTAGTTGGTTAAAGCACCTGTCTAGTTAACGGGAAATCCTGGCTCCAAATCCCAGCAGTCCATCGCCTGTGTTGCACTAGACACCCTGTAGATAATCAAAAGCATATTGAGCTCCTTGGTAATGAAATTGGCAGATAAAAGCCATTTCACATCCTTTCTCAACTTGCTCAGTGAGCAGGCTCACCGCACACCGAACGAAGATATAACAGAGCAGTGTGTCCAACTGGCTGAAAAAGGGCAGTGCTTTGCTGGCGCTGTGGCTTAGTTGGTTAAAATGCCTGTCTAGTAAACAGGAGATTCTGGGTTCAAATCCCAGCAGTGCCTTACTTCCTGTCTTTGCCCACCATTTATTGTTACAGACAATATGCTTCTGCATTATGTTTAAATGAAGTTTTCATTTCGCTTTTTGCACAACTTGTTTTTCAAGAAATCCACACATTGCGAAAGATAAAATGCTCATCTTTCTTATCAGTGCAAAAGAATTACTGCCAGCTGGCAAGAAAATGACAACGATTTTTTTTTTACTTTAGCCAAAAATCTGTGAATGTAGAAAAAATACAAAAAATGTCAGTTTCTATGGCACACTCAGTCAGGGTGTCCTTCAGTTAAACACAACGTTGGTAGATCAAACGCACCCAGAGACACACTTCGAATTAATCCGATCTAAACATTATCTTCTCTAAATGTGATGGGGTTTCTTTGGAAAGTTTCTTGCCACATCCTTAGCCATCTTGATGTTTGCAGAGATTTTCAACTTTTGACACCAGTCAAACTACAAGTAAATAGTGGAGTACCTAAGTCAATATCACCGGGAATGTGAATATAAATGTAAACATCAATATTTCTGCTGTCTCCTGAGAAACACAAGTATAGAGTCAAAACACAATAAATAATGCTAAACAGTTATTCAGTTAACACCCAGATGTGACAAAACACATTTAATACTTACATCCCCTTTAAATATGTATTTCCTTAATATCAGTTCTCTTCCCTCCCCAGGATACCTGCAAATTCACTACAGCATATTAAAAGCTGTGTGTAAGTCTTACATGTGTTCTGAGGAGTATAAAGCGACACCTTTCGTCAAACGTTTGACAGGTACCACGCCCCCTTTTCCAGCCAATGGGAGTCAGTGGTGGTTGGCTGTCCCGCCCCCTTGCCAGCCAATGGCGTGTTGTTATTTGTGCATGTCCCGCCCCCTCAGGAGCCAATGGTGTGTTGTTAAGGGTCGGAACTCCCGCCTTCCCCCCCGGCCAGTCGGTCCGGAGCCGCGGCAGGGTTGTAAGCACACACACACTGACTGCGTAAAGTCTCACGGAAAGAACTCGCAGGACAAACACCATGTGAAATGTGAACCGCTTTATTTCAACAGTAGGTGTTTCAAACACTGAAACAACGCAGCACACATGCGTTACCGGCTCCTGTTTGCATTCAACAATTAAATGTTGGTGCGGAAAATTAGTTCGGTACACGTAACCACCACCCCAACATTGCTGAGAAACATTGAGGCATCTGAAAAAGCATTCATAACCCCCTTCCGCTCCCCATGTCTAAAGCCATGCGAACCACACTGGGCGATCTGATCTAGCAGAGCAAAAACATTTGCCTGCGTAATCAGCGGGATGGTGTTACCACAGGTTCTGTGCAAAACACACTGTATTTTGGAATACACACTATAGGCTTCCCCTACACCCCAGGCTTCCATTTCTGATCTGAAAACATCAGATCTGCAATAAGATGCAATAAACTACTGCTTTCACAATCTGGGGCATAACAGCGGGCTCATTAGGGACATCGTTAGCTAAACCTGGTTGGGCATCAGCTTTATTAACATTTGGCCGAACACACAAGCATAGACACGAAACATTCAGTTGTGCCGGTAGGCTGAAGATTGACCCGTCCACATCCTCTTTATTCTATTAAAGGAAAAAGAAAAGAAAGGCTTAAAAAACTTTTGAGCTAAGGTTTTTCGTTAATATTTACCATTTGTAGCGTGGTATCATCACTAGCACCCGGCAGTTCTTCAACATCTGGTACCCCAGCTGAGCTCACACCCCCGCCGCTGTCACAGGGTGCAGAGGGTGGGGTCGGGTTTTGCTAAAAAGAAGACCAAGTATTAAAATGACATACGCTAAGCACCGATACAACAATTCCACGATCAGAAAAAAAATATTTTAGCCGCCTACCTCTTCACTTTGTAGAGTAGCAGACCCCATTGTTTCTCCACACAAAGAAGCCATCTCCGCAGCTCCTAACAAGGGGAGGTGTCTGACAGCTCCAAGGACGAGCTGCGACCCTGTCAGTCCGGAGCGTTTAAGAATATGCGCCAATGGTGTAACCACGCCTACATAACACAAGACATTTTTCAATTGGTTGTGATGCTTTAAAACGCATCACAACCAATGTTGTGATGACCCCCCCCCCTTGTTTTATCGAGAGCGAAAAGTATTCACATATCAGTTTATACATTTTAAACTTTAAAAGTATTAACACACAACGCAAACACAAATGATGTGTTTGCCCAGAAAAGAAATTTTAAACACGCGGGTTTGGTCTTAAAGTTTTTAAAATAATGTAATAAGACACAGTTTATTTTTAATAACACATTCCCGACAGCTTTTTCGAAAGTTTGAGATAAATTTCCACACATCGCAAGCGTAAAAGTCTTTAAGGTATTAATAGGCAACAAATGATGGGGTGTTGTTTTTCATACTTTAACGGATTGGTCTTAAAGTTTTAAAATCACGTATTAGAGATAATTTGTGATGTTTTGGAGACGTGTGGTGTGTGTGTGGGGGGGGGTTAGTTAAAGTGGCTTATGTACATCGAACACACAGAGCCCGTTAAAATCCAACACGCGTTAACCACGGCCAGTGAGTTCAAGGTTGGCCCATATTTTCTGGATGGTTATGCTGTAATTGACGGAGTGCCGACAGCCTTTGAGTTCAACGGTTGCTTTTTTCATGGTTGTAGCGTTTGTTATTGTGAAAACGATTTTAATCCGCTGACAAACACTACTTTTGGCTGGTTGTACAGAAAGACGATGGTTAAAATTAATTTTCTCAAAATGAGAGGTTTTAACGTGCGTGTTTTGTGGGAGCACGAGTTCAGAGACATGCTTGTTGAAAATGGAGACTTGGGTAAATTTCTAACAGCTGCGCAGTTACCAGAGCCTCTGCAACCGCGTGAGTCACTTTTTCGGGGGAGAACAAATGCTATTTGTTTGCATTACACAGCTATGATTTCACCAGTCTGTATCCGTTTGTGAACAAAACTAAAAAATACCCACTGGGGCACCCCCGAATAATTTATAATAACTTTGGAGATTTAAAACGGTATTTCGGTTTAGCGAAGGTGAAAGTTTACCCACCCAGACGTTTATACTTTCCAGTTCTTCTAACCAAAATTGACAAAAAACTGTTTTTCACACTGTGTCGTACGTGTGCTGAAACAAAACAGACCACCTCCTGTGAGCACGGTGATGAAGATCGCGCCTTGACTGGTGTCTGGTGCACCCCTGAATTACAGATGGCCTTAGATCTGGGGTATTGAGTGTGTAAAATTTACGAAATTTGGCATTTCGAAAAGGCCTCACACGATCTTTTTACCGACTACATCAAACTGCATCTGAAAGGGAAACAGGAAGCTTCGGGGTTTCCAGAGGGGTGTACAGATGTCGCGAAACAACAAAGATATATCAGCGAATATTATGAAAAAAAGAGGTGTCCGGCTAGACCCCGGCAACATTAAAAAGAATCCGGCCAAAAGACAGCTTTCAAAAATTGCCTTGAACAGTTTTTGGGGGAAGTATGGACAAAGAGACAATTTACCACAGACCACCATTGTGAGAAACCCCGATGAATTGTTCAGGTACTTATTTACGCCATATCATGAGGTGTCAGCCTGCGAGTTTATCAATGCAAACACAGCCTGTGTTACGTGGAAACACTAAACACCACTATACAGGCCATTCAAACACTAACATTTTCATCGCTAGCTTTACAATCGCCTATGCCCGCTTGGAGTTATACAATCTGCTAAATGCTTTGCAAGGCCGCTGTCTGTACCACGACACAGATTCCGTTATCTTTGTGAGCCGGGAGGGTGAGTGGAATCCGGAACTGGGTGACTACTTGGGTGAGCTGACCAGAGAAATCGCTGCTGGACAACACATCACCGAGTTTGTATCAACAGGACCCAAGTCGTACGGGTACAAACTGTCTGGAGGGAAATCCTGTTTAAAGGTGAAAGGCATTACGCTCAATGTGAACAATTGTGAAAAAGTTAACTTTGAGAGTCTGCGGGACTTGGTTTTTGACTATGGCGTTAACCCTTATGCAGAGTGCCGGGAATTTAAACACATTTCTATTCAACAGCCGATGATCGTGCGTGTTAAAAAGGATTGGCACAGTGAGACCCGGACCTTAAAGAAAACCCAGAAGGTGGTGTACGACAAGCGGGTGCTGCAAGAAAATTTGACATCGTTGCCCTACGGATATTGACACGATGGATGTCAGGTTAAAACACCCTTTTTCATGCATTTTGTCCGGACCCTCGAATTGCGGTAAAAGTTATTTTATAAAACAGCTCTTGGAGAGCGGCGATACCGTTATGACTCGTAAACCCGAAAACATAGTCTGGTGTTACAGCTGCTGGCAACCTCTATACGACGAGTTGCTTGTGAAATTACCATACATTCAGTTTATAGAAGGGCTACCAACGTAGTTTTCCGACAACCAGCTACTGCCACCGGATAGAGTAAATTTGATTATAGTGGATGATTTGATGGAGTCTGCGTGTGAAAATAATGAGATAGAAAAAGCTTTTACCAAATACGTACACCACTGAAACCTCAGCATCATGTATATCGTCCAAAATGTGTTTTGTCAAGGCCGGAAAAGTAGAACCATCGCGTTAAATACAAAGTACATGGTGCTGTTCAAAAACCCTAGAGATAAACTACAGATTACAACCCTGTCCCGGCAGATGTACCCCGGTTAAGCCATTTTTTTTTTGGAAGCGTTCGATGACGCTACTAAAAAACCTTTCGGTTACTTGTTGGTGGATTTAAATGCCGACACCCCAGATGACTATCGTTTGTGAACAGGTCTTTTCCCCCCAGATGTACCCATGGCTTATGTATTTAAAAAATCTAAAAGTCGGTGATCTCGCAACCACAGACTCAGTCGAAAAAACAAGTTCGGGGCGTCGTCATGTCTTCACGCGTTCGGAGAAACCTGACTCTCTTAAATTTTCTGGTGAAAGCCGCCCCCAAGCAGCGGAAAGCTATTCTCTGCAGGGCTACAAATGATCTTATACAGGCCATAGCTGAAATTGCCTTGAATACCTTGAAAGGGAACATACCGTTATCTGCTAAGCAGTTTGGGACCCTGAAGAGAAAGCGTAAGCTTATAAAGACTTTGAGTCGAAAGGGTCTTTCTCTTAAAAGAAAGAGACTCTTGGTGAACCAGTCCGGCGGTTTTATCGGGACCCTGTTGAGTATTGCAGTACCATTGATTACGGGGCTTCTACAACGTCAATATTGGAGCACGCTGAAAAAATGTACCTGGTACCTCAGAAACAGCTCGATCGACTCCGAGAGCGGTCTGGGTTCGAAAAAATAACAACCCGTCGGTTGGATGATGAAATGCGAGACATTCTTCAGAACTCGCATCTGGCCGAATATGAAAAAGTGAAATTGTACAGTTAGGTGTTACAACGGTATTTGACATTAGTACGCCAGGAGACTTCCGAAAAGGGGACTTTAACTGTTGTACTACCGGAAAATGCACCCGCCGAGCTATCACTCACGTTAGCACAACCGCCGACATCGAGCGACACTGACTTTGGGTATATTTTGGACAGTGTGTCTCAGCGGTTCCGGAGAAATGCCAAGATATTGTTAAAGACCATGGCCCGCAATGAACCATTAATAGCCTGGAATGAAAAAGGGGAATTTGTGTACAAAGGGGCACCCGTTGAGGGCTCTCACATGATTGGTCTTGTCAGGGCTGTCACGCAGCAGCAAGCAGTTGCGATCGGTAAGAAGCCAAAAGGTTGGGATGTGTTCATGGAGGCTATGGCAGAAACCAACGTGCCGGGCACCTTGCTAGCCAACGCTGGTAACCGAGAGCTACTTGAAAAACTCAAGGCTGCCCCGCTGGGGTGTGCAGCGTCGGTCAAAACTTTAAAACAACCAGTAGAGTTGTCGATGGTCGACCCGGTCTCTTAGATAACCGCTGAAAGGAGACGATCATTAATACCTAGACCCACATGGTTGTCTTTGTAACATTTTTTCTCTGGGTATGTGTGTTTGTGATAAATGACTTGAAATGTATATTAAAAAGCGTGAGCAATATAGTTAAAAATTTTTGTAAGAAAATGGCTTGGATGTAACATTAAACATAACATTAAAAAAAGCTTGAGCGCTATAACAGCGAATGTATAATAAAAATATTGTATTGATTTTAATTCATGTTTTGTGTTCTTTCTAAATAATAACCACACAGACATCGAAATGGTTTGATTTCATTTTTATTTTAGACGGTCGATTAACATTTATGACATGTTTTAAATTGTCGTAAACACCCGCGTAATTGAACATTCGTATTTTCAAATGGCTTAAAAGGGTATCGGGGTCTCCGTCTCACACGGCGTCGGTTTTTCAGAAACATTTCCATCATGGGGTCATTCTGGATTGCATTCGTAGAATAAAGTTCTAAAATGTTTCTAAAAGATAAACCTTTACATCTATGGTGTAGTGGTTTTGATGGGTTTACTGAGACAATTATTAATTGTAGCAGTAATCATGAGGTTGTTCGTTGGGGCTTTTAGAAAATCAATCGTCAGAACAACTAACAACGCACACACACGGGTTCAATACACGGGATACATTTATTAATATAACTGTGCAACAAACATATACTAGTCTGCCTGGATACGAGCGGCAGACCTTACGGTGAGGGTTATCAATATACAAGGTATATAATCTCGAAGAGATGCAAACACAAAGAGATACACAACAGAGAATATATGTCAATATATATCGTTCGGTTACCAAATCGCTAATCAGTGTTATTACCCACTGTTACTCTAAACTCGGAAGTAAATACATTACTCATGAATTAAATTGATAACAACTTGAGGTACAATTGAATTCTCGAGACGCAATGTAGAACATGGGGTTTACTTATCCACTGTGTTTGGATTTGGAATTTCCCGGCACGAACACCAAACCAGCTGACAGGCTCTGTTGCAGCCTCTGTTGCAGCGGTTGTCCAATGGGCGTTGTGACGGCGTCCTCTGGCTACCGGCCAACCAGTCGAGGTGCAGCTCGGAGTAGGACGGGCGGGGGGATCTAACTGCGGCACGCAGGGCAGTCGTTGCTCCGAGGGGATCTACCAGCAGTCCGGCTGGCTAGTAGAAAGTCTCTATGCACAGAGTGTGACCCCGAGTCCTCACAAGTCACTCTTTTGCCTGTGAAGAAGCTGGTTCGTTCCCGGTCCAGCGCTGCTTCTGAATAAGCTATTCAGGTTGTCGATGAGGGTCCAACTGTAGGCTGCCGTTGATCAAGCGGAGCATTCACGTTGGTAGAATTCTGAGTACGTACGGGATCCTCGGCCTCGCGCTTTGAACAAAGTCCAAGTCCTTTCGCAGACAACAGCAGTTGTCACGTGATTGTCTCTGAGGATGCGCGAAAATGGCCAAGGAGAGCCCAAAACTGAGCTTGCGCTCCCTTTTTGATCAAGACCCAGATGTGTGCTGATTGGTTGAGAGTTTGGCGGGCATTGGAGACCCACGTGGTATTACCACG
The DNA here is from genome assembly GCF_040954835.1 of Lepisosteus oculatus. Classification (NCBI taxonomy): domain Eukaryota; kingdom Metazoa; phylum Chordata; class Actinopteri; order Semionotiformes; family Lepisosteidae; genus Lepisosteus; species Lepisosteus oculatus. Next base: position 20,994,943 of record NC_090709.1, on the reverse strand, counting down.
CCCTGCCAGTCCCTGATTGGTTGGTCAAGGTGTGATATAAGTCACTTACTCTTGACACTTAGGAATGCAGTCCAGATGTCCATTCGGCACTCCCTAGACTGATAGGCGCCAATAGATGACCATTGATCATGATAGCCAGGCTCAGCTAATTGCGTCCCCGTCTGGGAGCTTGTTTCTTATCACAAGAAAACACTCTTAAATCAGCTTGCATGAATTCTTTCTCTGTGGCTGCACCACAGAGATGGAGGGTGAGATGGGGCCTCTTTTAGGAGCATACCAACGCTTAATTCTGTCTTATTAACAAGCATTGCCGCTACATATCCCCCCTTTTTGAAGGTCACGAGGTCCTGAGGCGTTGTTGCCTTCAAAACAAAAACAGAGTTAAGTGATGTCTGTTGTACCCCGGTGGATTCTACCACCCAATATTCACATTACCTCTCGAGAATTTGTACAGGAAATAGTGTTGGAAAGAACATTGCGTATACCTGCTCTCAGTTATAAGGTACATAGAAATGAGGCATCGGGCGTCATCATTAGCCCTAGACCTTAAACTTCCGGCAGTTCACTATCAGTATCAGATAGCTCTGCAGCAGGCAGACGCTTGGGCGTGGTTACCTGATTTCGGTGATAAACCATTGCTCCCTTTGTCTCATTCAAACTACCCCGCAAGGCTTTGATACAAGAGAACAGCATCCAACACATTACCCCAGCCATGATCCAGCTACCCAGCAGCAGTGTCAAGATGACCACGTTTACTGTTCCTAGCGCCCCAGAGGATCCACAACGACTGTGCTTGGGACCTACCAGTGTAGTTTTTAAGTTTGTGTCGTTGAGAACAAATTCGACTAGCTGTACACCCTCAAGACTTACTGTCTCTTGGATTCTCTCATCCAAGTCAACACTGTGTCCTCTGAAAGCGTCCACAATCTCGAGTTCCGTTTCATACAGTTCTGACTCCAGGTGATACAGTGCTAAATCGTTGAGATGCACTATAGCTCCTTCAGGAACTTGTAGAAAAACTGTTTGGTTGGGTAGCTGCACTTCGGTAGCTGTATCATGTCTGTCATAGGTTATTGTAACCGTTAACTGTGGTGTGCTGACCAGCCATTTCTTTCCCACCTGCTCAACCTGGGGTTCGTTAACCTCACGTTTGCTCGTCACTGTGGCTTTACACTTTTCAGTGGCAGCCCCCTTTCTGATACCACACAACCTCTGAGTTGTGTCCCTAAGGAATGGCTTGCTTGGGCATACCCAGTGGATATCCTTGGTTGATATACACAGTTCCAGGTTTGGAACAAGGTACAAATTCGGATCATCCTCCTGGTAAGCTACGAGCGGTGGGGTGGTCAACTTCACATGCATGTCCCCCCTCCAGAAGCCAACGTTCAATATAGACTTGAGTCTATAGATATCCTTGCTACTCACGATGGGAAGGTTCAACAGGAAACCTATTTCCTTGGCTTCGGGGTTGACATGTATGGGAATGGCACTGCCTAGACTGTATGCAAGATGTACTTGCAATGGCTGCACCATCTCGGAAGTGGTTGTCTTCAGTACTTCTTCTACTAAGGACAGTGGAACCAAGTAGGTTGGAATCTGTCCCATGGCTAGGCTAGTTACTGTGGCACTAAGCTCCCTAAGCAGATCCTGCATCAGCATTCTGACCTGTTGCACATAAGCATAGTCCTACTGTAACACGTCGACAATCCTGCCCACGGTGTGGAGGGTGTTATTTAACAGTGCTGCATGAAGGTTTACTGCTAAAATTGTGCCCTGTAAGGTTTTCCCTAGGCTTTCCAGCCGCTGCTGCTGTTGATACAGCTTGTCATAAATTTCTGGCATTTCCTTACGTAACCCAGACACCTGCCTTCTCAGGGTGGTCAGGGTGACAGTGTTAGCAGCAAACAGACCCGCTGAAAATAGCGAACCCACGGCGGAGGCCGCAGCAATCAGACCCCCCAAGAACCTTTTGGGGCGGCTGAGGCCTGTCATCTCCTCCTGGGTGACTGTTGCCTTCCTCAGCTGGTGGAGCATGTGTATAGTGTCTAGCTGGGCATGCCATACAGTATCCCCAGCCCACTGCCTACCATGATAGGACACCCTACTGTTCATGTTGATTTGCTTCCGAAACACATCATGTGGGTCCAGCCGTACATACACTCGCTGAGTATATGTTCTGCAATTTGTTAACAACAATCCGGGAGCGTCCTGCAGGACTATGCCGGTAGGAGGACCGGGTTCCACAACTTCAAGGGGCTGTGTCGAGGCGATCCACAGTACTGTCAGGACCAGCCGTGGCAGTTTTAGGATTCCCATTCTGGAACACAGATGAGGCACATGGTACAGTTCCACTATATTTTTGAATATATTTTCCTAGCAGGACCTACACTACAGTACCTAACTACCTGCAACTACAAAGGGGCACCCCCCTCTTTGATCGGGTTTAGACTTTTAACCCTATTCTGTGTCCTCTGGCGCCATTTGAGATACAACCGGAGGTGGTTGCGATGCACCCACTTGTAGACCAGAGATTGCCTTCCCTTTTCAATCCGAATTCGATAAGCTACCGGTGATACCTTATCGACAATCTCGTGGGGTCCTGTCCAACTGGGTAAGAACTTCCGGGCCACCCCTGTGGGTTTGGCAAATTGGAAGTACAGGACCTTGTCTCCTACTTGGAGTTCCTGGTTAACTGCCTTTCGGTCATAGTATGCTTTCCTACCCTCTGCACTCCTTCCCAGATTGTTCTGGGCAAAAGCAAAGGTTGCCTGCAGATGTGCTCGCAGGTCTGACACATACTGATGGGCCGTAGCAGCCCCCGTCGTGCTCAGGTCCTCCACCCCATAGAGACAGTGTAGGGGAAGAGTCATCTTCCGACCCGTCATCATCTCAAATCGTGGGACCCCCGTAGAGCAATGGGGCGTGGCTCGGATGGCCATCAGAACCAGGGGCAGCTTAATGTCCCAGTCCCTACTGTTGGTGGAGACAAACTTTTTGAGCATACTAACCACCGTTCGGTTTGCCCTTTCTGCCTGGCCCGAGGATTGAGGGTGGTAGGAGATATGCAACTGGGCCTTGACCCCAAGCATATTCCACAGGGTTGCCATTACTGTAGCTGTGAAATGGGTTCCCCGATCCGAGTCCACGGTCAGGGGGAGTCCCCATCGACTGAACACATGGTTCACCAACAGCACTGCAGTTGTCTCTGCCGTGTCGTTGGGTGCTGGGAGGCACTCAATCCATTTTGTGAATGCACACGTAACAGTGAGGAAATATTTGTTCCCTCTGGATGACCTCACCAGCGGCCCCACCCAATCCATTTGTAGATTGGACCAGGGGAATGTCATGCCCTTTTTCTGGAGTGGTGCACGGTGCAAGGGCCGTGATGGTTGGAACTGGCTACACGTCAGACACCCCTTTACATACGCGGCGATGTCTTGGCCCATGTGAGGCCAGAATGCCACCTGCTGGATAGTGTCGTACGTGGCCTTGATTCCCCGGTGACCCCCACAGGGTTCGTCATGAGCGTGTTGGATCATGACCCCCCGATGACAGCGGGGAACTACCCACTTTGGGACACCTTGTGCAACTGGTACACAAACCAACAACCCCTTTATAATTTTTAGGTTGTCTTTCACCTCTGCCAGCTCCTTCAGCTCCGGAGACTGGCTCAGCACCTGCTCTGAAAGAGGTTGACGCACTGGGTCAGTGATATGCTGATACATTTGCCCAATTGCTGGGTCCTGTTTCTGCATTTCCGCAAGATCGGTGTTAAAACCCTGTGACCCAAGCACTACAGATTGAGGGTCGGCTCCGACATCCTGTCTAGCCCTGCTTTGGGTGACCGCCTTGACCTCAGCCACGGTTTCTGGGGGTAGCCATTCCTGCTGGAAGTGCCAGGGATCACCCTCTAAGGCGCCAGATTTGGCCAGCCGGTCGGCCTCATCATTCCCGTCTTTGTCGGCTCCCTTCACCTGGGAGTGTCCCTTCACCTTCCTCCAGTAAACCATCATTCCAGCCTCGGTCGTGAGCTTGTCACTGGCCAGGAACAACTCTTTGTTCTTTACTTCCTTGCCCCGGGCATTTTTCATGCCGTTACCCTTCCAATACAGAAGATGGGACACGAAGCTATGTCGGGCGTAGGTCGAGTCACTACAGATGACAAATTGTTTAAGGCCATTTGTCAGGGCCTGCTGGAGGGTGATCAGCACCCCAGCTACTTCCGCATACTGACTAGTCTTTGGTCCTAGCTTATAGCGGGTCGGCCCACAGGGAGTATTGTCTTGCCAGACTACTCCTACCCCTGCTAGCACCTGCTGTTCGTGGCGAAAAGAGCAACCGTCAACATAGGCCATGGGTAAGCCCTGGCCCACGTTCTCATCGTAGTACCGATGATTGTTCGGTAGCTCAGCAGCGGGAATCATTTCTGGAGCTTCCATGTCAGTGTCACAGCCGTGACACACTTGGCCCAAAGCCAGGCCCTGTCCCAGGTACATTTTCTTGCTCTGTGCATAACGTACCTCTATCTCATAGCCTTGTAGGGCCATCATCCATGCCACAATCCTGCTATTTGACACCCTGCCTGCTTTCAGTCTCTGGCTATGCAGGAATGTCACAGGTTGGTGGCAGGTTTCGATGATGATCTTTTGTCCCCCAACATAACTACGGAAGTGTTCTACCGACCAGACCGTAGACAACAGGGCCTTCTCGCAGTCCAAGAACTTTTGCTCCACTGGGGTCAGGGCTCGACTGGCATACGCCACCACCCTTCGCTCTTGGTCATATTCCTGACTCAGAGCAGCCCCAAGGCAGTGCTCTGAGAACCCTGCTTCAAGGTAGAAGACCTTATTTTTGTCAGGGTAGGCCAAGCACGGCGCACTACCGAGTTTGCGCTTCAGCTCCATCACAGCCTGTTCTGGGGAAGGTCCCCACTCAAAGGGCACGTCTTTCTGCAGCAGCTTGTGGAGGGGCCTTGCTATTTCAGCGTAATCCTCAATGAACTGCCGGGAATAATTACATACTCCCAGAAAGCTGCGCAGTTCAGACAGGTTAGTGGGCGACTTCATATTCTGGATAGCTTGGACTCTGCTGGACTGTGGCTGTATGCCTTGGGCTCCAACCAATAGTCCCATGTACTCCACTTGGGTCCTACACCACTGTCCCTTGGCCAGAGACAGTTTGGCCCCTGCACGGGAGAGCTGGGTCAACACATGCCTGATCTCGGCCATGTGTTCTTCCCAGGTCTGACTCCGCATCAGAATATCGTCCACATAGACCAGGTTGCCCCTGGCGGCTGCATCACTCATGGCTTTGTGCAGAAATATGTTGAACTCCGCTGGGGGGTTGGAATACCCAAAGGGGCATCGATTCCAGGTGAACTGCCTGTTTCCGAAGGAAAAGGCCAGTTTGTACTGGTCTGTCGGTTCTACCTTAAGGGTCCAGAACCCATTGGCCACATCCACTGTGGTGAAATATTTCGCTGTTGTCACCTTGGCTAACTCCTGATCTAAGTAGATCATTGGCCATCGTGACAAAGGAACCTGTTTATTCAGCTGCCGGTAGTCAATGGTCAGACGCCACTTACCATTGGGTTTCAGCACCGGCCACAGTGGGGAGTTATAAGTGGAGTTACACTCCCTTATGATCTGACGCTCTAGTAGAGCATCCAACGTCTGCTTTATGGACTCGTATGCTGTGAGGGGAATGCGATACTGCCTGACATAGGTTGGGCGGGCGCCAGGGGCTGTGGGAATGCGCACTGTGTGCAAATCCGTCACCCCGCAGTCATAGGCGTCCCGTGCAAACACTTCCTGGAAATCCTGGAAGATCTGACGCAGCTGCTGACGCTGGCTTTCCGTTTCCAGGGCATCTGCCTTACCAACCTGTTCCTGTACCTGCTCTAGGAACCCCGCTTTTGACGGCATGGCGGTATCCCGGGTCGCACTCTTAGCTGAGTGGTCCGTCGGAACACCTGCGTGTACTGTGTACACAACCATCTCATCCTTATCGCTAAGGTCCACTCTGCACACCTCCTGGTTGCAGAATCCCTCTATTGGCATAATTGCGATCATCCGCCAGGTGTAGGTGTAGCCAAAGGACCAGGGAGCTGCCCCAGTACTGGGATGGCCAGTTCGAAATCATAGAAACCATTGTCAATTACCAGTCCCATGTCAGTGCGAGCAGGGATTTTGACATCTTGTTTTGCTATGTTCTGCACCAACAGGCAGGTGGCTCGGCCATTCCGTTCCAGTCTGGGGGTACCACAGACTGCTAGGTTCAGTCTGATAAATTGAGCTGATGGTTGGAAGAAAACCATCTCAGCATCCATTCTCTGTCCCTTCTTCAGGACAAGGCGTACCGGAAACCCTGCTGTTGATGCAGGAACGATCAGGTCCGATTCGTTTATTACCTGGCAGGCCTGAGGAATCGTCTGACCTGACCGAATGTTCTCGGGGTCGCCGCTTAGAGAATGGGCATCTGGGTTCACCCGTGTCCACAGCACACTGTTTACTGTGTCCAGCTGGGCGCCCAGTCGAACCAACAGGTCTGCACCAATACAGACCGAATGGGCCAGCTGAGGTGCTACCTGGAAGTAGTGAGCAAACTTCCTTTTTCCGATGGAGATGGAAGCTACACAACTTCCTTTGCTCCAAATGGACCTATGAGGTGGGGGTGCCCACCACAGAACCTGTGACTGCGTCACCAGGGTCACCTGACGGCTTTGCGACAGGTCCTTGAACAGACCTTCACTGATTATGGACTTCTCAGAGCTGAGGCTGAGAATTACATCGTCAACCTGCACTTCTGCCTCCTGGACCCCTCCCACCACCATGGGGTGGTAGTCCTGGTCCCCCTGAGGTACCAGGGCGCACAGAAAGGACTCCCATTCATTACCAGACAGGGAGATCCACTCTTCTTCAGGGATGAAAAAGGGGTGTGCTTTACCTGGCAGGTCTAGCAGCTGCTCGGAGCACTGCTCCTGTAGTTGGGAGACCGTGGGAGTGCTGGCCTGGGCAGGACTTCCCTGTAGTTTTGGAAAGCAAGAAGAGACATTTATTTCTCGTCCAGAGGAACCAGGTGGAACCTCCAACTCAGCTATAGTGTTCAGTGGGCACTGTGTGGTCACAGCATAACCACTGAACCCCCCTTTTTGCTGTACGACAGGCTTAGGGTTCTTGACCTGAGCCCACAATTTTCCACGCTGGCAGTCCACCAGAGGCTCCAACCTGTCAAGCAGGTCTTGGCCAATGAGTAGTGGCTCTGTTTTAAACCTAGAGATGTAAACAGGATGCACCACATTCATTGGCCCGAACCTAAGTGCCACCCACACTCGGTGTGTGATCCTGGCATGATCCTGGGTATAGCTGGAAATATCTATCTTACACGGTTCTACCTTAAGTCTGATGCCTTTTCCTTTCACTACTCGTTTGAGCTCGCTGAGTAGATCGGCTGACATCAGCCCCAGTGTCAATCAGTGCTTCTCTATCTAAGACGCTTTCAAGAGAAACCTTGATATAAATACGCCTTGCTTTGCCTTTCTGGCTGAGATTCCCTAAGAATTGTTGGAAGCCTGCCTTTCCTTTGACTTCAGGGGCGGGGTCAGCGCCCAACTCAGAGTCACAACCTTCTTTCAGGCAGGAACCCTCCCACCCAATCAGATAGACTGAGGGAGGGGTTTGGGGTGGATCCCCGCCTCCTCCAGTGAGAAGGGGCGTGGTCCCCCTAAGCTCATTCACGCTTCCGGCATTCGGTGCGGAAGGTTCTGCCGCTTAGTGCGGTCCTGCCTGCCTATTTTGCGCCGGGGCTTATAGGGCTCAGGAACCTCAGCTCCCTCGAGCTGAGGCGAGTCGTCAACCCTGCTGGCTTTAGTGGCGAACACGGCCGTTTTAGCAGGTTTTCGCTCTGAGGAAGCAGAGACTTCAGCTCCCCAGGCTTTTTGAGCCAACCTTCTAATGTCAGCCATTTTCATCGCTTTTGCATCTGTGTGCATCACAATCATTTTCCTGACTGAGGGATGCAGATTAGCAATGAATAAACCTTTGCACCACAGAGATGGAGGGTGAGATGGGGCCTCTTTTAGGAGCATACCAACGCTTAATTCTGTCTTATTAACAAGCATTGCCGCTACAATGGTATAGAAAAAAGACACGATGTAGACCGCAGGTCACCGCAAAAGAATCTTGCAATTGTCTGTTGTTGTAAAATATGGAATTAGCATTTCTGTTTAAGAAATCAATAATATTCTTGGGAAAAAAAAAGGCTTCGGGTGAAAATCCGTAGGAGTCGAAAAATTCTGCGCCCTCGTCGTCGGGTAAGTAAATAGCCAGCCAGTGTTCACCGGGGCGGTCGTGTGGGTGAGTATTAACTATTAAACTCAGAGGAGGCCACGCCAGTCTCTCGCGCGGTAGGGCATCACTGGGGAACACGCCTAGAAAACTGTCTCGGGTGTAGCGGTCCTGGGTTAGAATGTCTTCCAGCTGTTTGGTGTTCATCTTTATGTGCAGGTTGTGTGGCCTCCAGTGCTTTTTAGCTGAAGTCGTAAATGACTTGACGTCTCATATCTAGCTCTATCACGTTGTCGAACAGCGTGTACACAACCATGTTAACTGTAGTGGGTAGCGGTAGCGCGAAGCGTATTTCAGCTCTCAGATTACCCGTTTTGATAAGTGAATAATGTCCTGTGCACTCGTCGTCGGGGCTGAGGTTGAAAGCGAACAATGTGTAACCGCGCGCATACTCCTCGCGGTCCACCAGAAGTGGTTTGTCTTTCAGACGCTTCCCGGCTGTTTTCACCAGATTAAAATATTCACGGACGCAATGTCCATTCTGGAAGTCTGGTTGAAGCGGTTTAGTGGGGATTTGTTCTCCGTCCACGTAGAGAGCCAGAAAGTTAACGTTGTAGTGTTTAAAATTGAAGGGGTTTTGGGTAAAACTGCCGCTGAATGCCGCGTTGTCCACAAACCCCAAAATGACCACTTTGGGTAACTGTCCGAGAAAGAGGTTTTCTTGGTTACACACACGGCTCCCGGCAGGCAAGCTGAAGACTTTCATCTGTACGCGGTCTATGGGGTATTTAGCGTTGGCCGTCAGGAGTGCTTCAGCGTGTCCCAGTCTGACCCCGGGTGACACTCTGACTCTTTTCACAAACAAAGATGCAGAGAGTACGCTCAGTTTGTATTCTCCGGCGTTGTTCATTAAGCAGAAAGCATCTCTGTTTCGTGTGAGTTTTATTTTCAGGTCTACGCCATTCAGAAGTAGTTTGTCCTGAAAAAACAGGTCGGCGTAAATGTGATCCAGGAGCTCTAGTTTTCGGCTTTGCGTCGTGTATGATGCTCTTTTTCTGAACCCCTGATTGGGACCATCCAAAATTGTGGACTCGTGTTCCCCGGCTGTGTCTTTGTCAAAGAGCCCTGTTGAATACTGCGTCTTCAGCGTCTCTTCACTGTAGTTCAGGACCGACTCTATAAAGGCTCTGTAAGGATAGCAGTTGTTGCTCTGGCTGATCAATCGGTCTCCTACGGTGATGTCAACCTGGCTGAAGATGGCTGCGATGGGGTACTTCACCAGGCTCACACGGGCTGCCGCATCAATGTCCCGACCGTCTTCTTCCATTATTTTACAGGTCAAATAGAGCAGGGTGTTGTTTAAATCTAAATAATCTTCTCCGTTGCCTGCGACGTAGAACTCCAGAGGTGCGTTTTCTGTTAGGCCCGTGAGGGGTGGAACTTCTATGTACAAGCTTTTCTCGACGCTTGTTTGGGTAGGTGCTAATTTAAATATGTCCAGCTCCGACTTGGCTCATTCTGCAGACCCGCCATGAACAAAAGCCATGTTTAAAATATGTCTCGTTTCGTGTCTCGTTGATTGCGGTGTGTCACGCTCTTCTTGGTCGACCTGAAGCTTTTATGAGTTGCCTGTCTGCGCTTAGCCATTCTTTTATCAGGTTTCGGCGGCCCCCGACGGTGTGATGATGACGTCTGTTTTTTTCTCCTGACACCCCTGCGGATGTATGCTAGACCTGAACCTTCCTGCTGATGTGCAGCCACCTTAGACATGACCGCGCTTGTAACGTTGCTGACCACGTCTTTGGTGATGTTTTTAGCTGCCGATGCCATGTGCGGCTTAGCTATTTCAAACCCGCGTTTCAGAAAAGGCACGGCTTTTCTAAATAGCGCTCTGAAAATACCCCCCGATACCAGCGCCGTACTGAACCGGTAGCCCTGAAAATCCTGGTAATCCATAACCAGCCTGTTGTTTGTAGTAGTGTGTATACAAAGAAGGATCCCCGTAGCTCTTGATGACCGTCATCCTTTTAGATGTTTGTCGCTTTCACAGGTCTGAAATGCAGCTTGACGATGACCTATCCAAATGCAAATGACACGTGTTCGTTTTGATCCGTCTTTATTTCAATAGTGATGTTGTTAAAATGGTCGATGCTCACCAGCACGTAATGGGGTTTGTCGTACAATACTGTGACGAATTCACCATCCACGCCTCTGAAGGGCACACAACACAAAAGCGGTACGTAGACGTCGCCTATTAACTGGTGTTCTATGATATCGGTGTATATATACATGGTGTTAAATCCGCCAGTCATATCGACGGGGTGCGGTGATTTTACACCGGCGACACCCGAATTGAAACCCAACATGCGCGCTAGGTGGTCACGCACTTGCATAACAAACCGTTTATCACTAACAATCCTTACCGACCGGCTAATGGGGTTGTATTTAAGACTTACAGCCGTTAACTTGGATTTTTCAGCAACCCGTTTCATTTCATGCAAGAGCTGCTCGATGTTGCCGTAGTACCCTCTCGGTAAGGTACAGGTCCAGATAGTCTTGAGCTCCTCGCTGACGAACAGAAAAACTTCGTCTTCATCAAAAGTGTTTAGTGTATGCGGATAGTACAGCTCGACCAGGCCCACTTCCCAGCCCCCGTCCAGGTCAATCGTCTTTGCCAGATGCTCTGTGAAGCACGCGTTAGTGTTCTTTGGAAACATCTTTGAGGATGAATTACTAGCCAGCGTCACATAGAAACCATTGGGGTTCATTTTTCACCACCTCTATATGTCACGGACCTCAGAAGCCTTCACTCAACTATTGAATTTATCGCTCCAGCCGCGCCACTTTACCAAAAGCTGTTTGTTTTTGCCACGACCCCTGGCTGCTAAAATCGTTTGGATGCGGTAGACGTTCTCAACATCTGGGTTTATCTTCTGTAGCTCTTCGGCATAGAAGGAGCCCTTAATGTTGTTGCCTGTGTAGTCCTGCAGTTTGTAATAGGGTCTCAGAGCCGCGGTCCGCTCTTTGACAATGAAAATTTCATCTGTGAAGGTCTGTTCATATCCCTTCTCAAACACTCCCTTTATTTTGGACACCCGCACGCAATCACCCACATTAAATGAAAACTTTGACGGTTTTCTCTTAAAGTGCTCGTCATAGACCGTTCTCCACACTTCAAGGGAGTTGTCGGACGTAACAGAAGCCGGGGTTCGTTTAATAGTCTTGTGGTAACTATGGTTATAAGCGTAAATAAGATCTGAAAGGACGTCGATATATCGAAAGGTGTTTTTGTGTGTCAGGTACCTCCACATTTTTGTTTTAATAGTTCTGTTAAACCTCTCGACCACGCTAGCCTTCACATCGCTGGCCGTAACGAAATGTTCAATATTCTCACGTTTGAGAAAATTTTGGAAGGTCCTGTTAAGAAATTTTTTACCATCGTCCGTTTGTAGCTTTTTAGGAGCACGCCCCTCTTGCAGTATATTTCAGAATGCGCCTGTCACGGCCCCTCCAGTCTTGGTTTTCAGCGGCACGGCCCAAGCGTATTTAGACAGCATGTCTATACACATTAAGATGTAACAGAAACTGTCGTTGAACTAGCGGTGTTCTCTCATGTCCACCAAGTCGGCCTGCCACTGCCAGTCCATTTCGGACACCAGCGTCCTGTTTCTCTTAAAACGTACGTGCGCCGGCTTGTGCAGCTTATAAGCAGCCTGGCCGGACAACCACTCGACCACCCAGCCGCTCACACCCCGGGATCTCGCGGCCCGCACCAGACTCCCCGCGCCTCCGTAACTACCCGATTTCCGAGGGTTATAATAGAGCGCACTCATCCCCGCGGCAGACATGGTCCCCTTCCAAACCAATACACACTTTCACACACCTAAAGCGAGGGATGCGCCGACTTGGGGCTTTGGGACCCTGAGGCGCTGGACCGACCGGCCAGGGGGAGGCGGGAGTTTCGACCCACACCATTGGCTCCTAAGGGGGCGGGACATGCACACATAACAACACGACATTGGCTGGCAAGGGGGCGGGACAGCCAACCACCTCGGACGACCATTGGCTGGAAAAGGGGGCATGGTACCTGTCAAAAGTTTGACGAAAGGTGTCGCTTTATACTACTACCGTTGTTCCCCAAGAAGGAAAGCTGTTTTACACTGACGTCACTCCTTTTTATTTAATCCAGATTTTAAAGACAACTCCGCCCTCAAAGGAAATCAAAGGAAAATGTTGTATTAGTACGAGCTGCACAGGCTCTGAATCAGACCATTTCAATTAGTCTGATCAGTGCAGGACAAGTTAATGTAGAATTATTGCTTTGTCTGTCTCTTGTTTGTATATAAATGAATGTCTCTTAAAACTTAATGTTAGTTTTTAATTTAGTTTTAGTTTTACGCCATGCGTTGACATATGCACAAACACACGAAATGTCTCATTCCTGATTCAGCTCATGCTCCATAGGAGAGAAAAGATTCCTCCTGTTTTTCGTACAACCATATCAGAACAGAAGCCCGTGTCACCCAGGTCTGATTCAAGATCGAGTTGCATCTTCAACATTTTGTTTTTGTTTCTGATCATAATTTTCTTTAGTTATGATCAATATTGAACATTTTCTAAATAAAACAAAACTAATCAAACATGCAGGCACATTTTTTAAAAGTATTAGGAGTTGACAGAGCGCTCCTTCGGAATAGTTGTCAGAAAATGTGAGAAAAGGAAAGTTACGTAAACTCTCACACACAGCATTAAAGACTGGAATCTGATCATAAAAAAACTAGCTGTCTCCCCATCGGTAATCAAGCCCCGGTTTCCCGCGTGACAGGCAGGGACACAAACAACTTTACTAACTAGGAGCGCTTGCTAGCTCTTAGGAAGCATTTACTCTTAAATATGTTACTGTTTTGGGTTTCGACTTTAATTTTCCCGATACCAGTTTTTTACAAAAGTAAAGGCACACAGCACATGTGTGGCACATCACGTCCGAGTTTAGTGACAACTACCTCAGAGATTGTAAGCGGGGTAGTTTCAGATCACTTTTTTTAAAGGTTCAAGCAAACCCGAATACCTTTGCAAGAGACATTTCAGAATGCAAGTCACATCCAGTACGATTGCTGGATCCCTCAAATTCGACTGAACTATAGCACAGATCTGCAGTCCACAATTAGAATACTGTAGCTGTGTTGTATAAGCTATACCACCCAAAATAGTTCTAAAACAGGAGATGCATCCTCGTTTAGGAATGTGGTATAAAGTGAAATGGTCTGGGAAGAGTCCTACGTTTGAACAGTTCAAAATAGACGTAAAGGGGTATTTACGGACTCTTTCGAAATGTAAGAACAAGCTGTGCGGACCTTATCTTTATTTACCTTGTGTAATCGTTTTCCAAAAAGTGTAATTGTATTATAGCATGCGCCCCTGACGATTTTCTTGATACGTTATATTTGCTCTTGTTTGTATTGTATGTAGTTTTGTTGTTCAAATAAAATGTAAAAGACACAACTTTCCGGACGCGGATGCTGTAAAAATAAAATGACATCAAGGGTGCTGTACGCATAGGTCTGAAACCTGCTCCACAGAAGATCTTTATCCAGAGGTGTTAAAGAAGTCGAGATCTCGCCATGAGAGGGGAAGCATCTCAGAAAAAGCAGGTGCAGTCGGTTCCACGGTCATAACGCCACTAAGTCGGGTGACAAGAGCAAAACCCACCCGGCTTCCTCCGGGCAAGTAATGAGACAAAGAGACAGCGCACGGTGGGTAGTGTGGCTGAGTGGTCTAAGGCGCTGGATTAAGGCTCCAGTCTCTTTGGGGGTGTAGGTTTGAATCCCACCGCTGCCAGGTGCTTCTGTCAAGACCCCCTTTCAGCTGGCTTCAGACAAAAGGGAGGGAACTGCTTTTCGGCAGTCTCTCGAGAAACTAAGCAAAGTGTTTAAAGATACTTTCTCAGCTTGACATCAAGGCACAAAACAAAAACCTTCTTGCGTCCTCTCAACCCAGAAGCGCTTTGCCACTTTTTGCGTTATGCAGGGAACGACGTCTGCCCAGATCACTTTTGTGTCAATGCAAATCGTTGTGTGCCCTCCGTTATAATGTTGGCTGTGCTGGCGTGCTGCTTCTGTCTGTGAAACTTGAATGTTCTGCTTCTTCACACCAAATTGTCGGCGGGGGTTGAGCTTGTTAAATCTTTGCGCATAGCGCTCCTTTGGAAGTACTTTGTCCAAGTTCAAAAGCGATCGTGGGATTTACTTAATGCGTGCAAAAAGCATGCCTCGCACGAAAGCCAGAAAGGAAACGAACACTTGCATTCACCTGAATTAAAAGGCATGGGATTTGCCTGAAAGGATAAATTCTGTACGGTAAGACAGGAAGAAAGGCACCGCTGGGAATTGGACCCAGGATCTCCTGTTTACTAGACAGGCGCTTTAGCCAACTGAGCCATGGCGCCGGCAAAGTGCTGTCCTTTGACAGCCACTTGGACACGTCTCAACTGCTCTGAGACATCTGTTCGGTGAGCCTGCTCACCTTGCAAGTTGCCTCATTTACATGCGATAGCTCCACCACTAAGAGAAAGGATGAGAAATGGCTTTTATCTGGCACTTTTCATGTCAGAAGATCTCAATCTGCTTTCCGTGTACAAGAGGATGTCCAACTCATGTAGCTAAAGACATAGACGACAGTGCTCCACTGAAATCTTGATCTCACAACCCTCGGCATGACTCCGCTGTTCTGCTTTAGACAAAGGGGGGAAAAGACTTTTTTCATCACACGTTCTGCACTGTTTACGGTGTTTGCAGTGCTCTTTCTTAATTGAAAACCAGGAATCGGCACCATATGAGGTGAGACTAGATAATATTGGAACAAGTAGCCTCGCCATTCCATGCGTGACGTGAGCAAAGTGTAATTCCTGTCTTTATAGTGTGCTTGTTAGAGACCTAGCTGGCACCCAGAGCGCTTTAAATCCGGGAGACAGCAGCCCAAGACAAGAGAGCTTCCTTCGTCTAAGTTTTTTGCGTGAAGGGGGGAAACCATGCGTGTGCTTCTTAGTATCGAAGTGCCGTCCCACATAACCGATCCGAACAATCTGCTTTACAGAGGAGCACTGCCGGAGCTTATCGTTGGCGAACTGAACACCAGGCCGACCTCTTCTGTGACTCTTAACTCTAAATCTTAAGGTTGTGATTTCAAGCTCCACACTGGCGGGAAATTCCATAGGTTATGATCAAATTTTCTTGCATGCTAATCAAATTAAATATTAAGAAACTTTTCCCAAAACAAGTTTCACAGTGACTTTGTAGGTGACATTTTCCTGATGAGAATAAGGTTTCGTATGCGATCAATAACAGCACCAGAATAAAATACTGGAAAGAAATGACCTGTCACTAAGAGAATTCATTAAATGACGACGAGACATAATCAGAAAATCGACATCAAGAAAATGTTAATCACTTTACATATTCTTTAGCATTTTTATATATACACATTCTTATAGACGTTCAAGGTGTTCTAGTCGCTGTACTCTTCGTAGATAATCTAAACGAAATTACAGTACAGTACAGGACACGCAGTGAGGAGCTCACACAACGAATACTCTTGAACACAAAAAAAGTAAAGGCACACGGCACATCACGTCTGAGTTTAGTGACAACTACCTCAGAGATTGTAAGCTGGGTAGTTTCAGATCACTTTTTTATTAGAAGTTCAAGCAAACCTGAATAACTTTGCAAGAGACATTTCAGAATCCTAGTCAAATCCAGTATGATTGCTGTATTGATTGTACTGATTGCGGATGCTGTAAAAATAAAATGACATCAAGGGTGCTGTACGCAGAGGTCTAAAGCCTGCTCCACAGAAGAACCTTATCCAGAGGTGTTAAAGAAGTCGAGATCTCGCCATGAGAGGGGAAGTGTTGCGCCCCTGAAGAGGGAAATGATTAAATAATCAGTCACTCAACTTGTTTCCTCATCAGTGGCTTTTAGTGTGATTCTATATAGGATAAACAATTTACAGTAATACAATATAACAAAGAATATAAGCTGAAAGTTACAAAAATGGTTCTTAATATTTTTCTAACTATACATTAAGAAAATATTCTGCATTATGTCTTATTCAGTCTTCTCCTTAGTATATTCTACATTTCAGTAAAACACAATCTAAATCGACGATATCACGAGACCACATTAGTATTTCTTTAAAAACATAATGTTCACTAGCAATATAAAAATGTGGAGCACTTTGGTTATTATAAACACCAATAAATATAGAAAACCAGGAACAGTTTCTGTTCCTAAGGCTAAATAATCTAAGGCTATTACCGAACATGAACTAAATTGCTAATTTCAAATTTCATTTCATTTAACATTCAAATTTAATTTAATTTAAAATTAAATTCAAATTTCATTTAACATACCAAATACATGGCCTTTATGCTAACTATGAGGATTGGCGCTACCAACTTTGTTCTAATAACTCGATATAATTTAACAAATACACTCAAATCTGAACAGAAAATACTTTTGACATAATAACAAATCATTGACAACTTTTCTCCAAATCACAATCGTGTTTTATACACTTTTTACCTGAAGAGGGAAATGAGTTATAGTTACTCAACTCTTTCTTTCCTCATCAGTAGCTTTGATTAGTTTGAATGAGGAATGGGAGCTCCCTCTCACTGTTTCACAGACATAAGTAGTAAATTATCGATTAAAACTGTAGACTCTACGGGTAGATAACAGATAAAAAGACTGAACAAAATAACATCCCAGTGAAAACTATACGAAATGACAGCGTCCATTTTACTTTTACATGTATCTATTTTAACGGCTGTGTAACTTTTAATAAACACAGTATCACGTATTCCATTCAGTTTTTTTCAACAAGCAATGTTTGTTACTTCCAATCAGATTGCAATCCAATTTTTTTTTTGCTTATCGTACTTTTGAGCACACGTTCTGTGCTATTGTGTGCTGTATTATTCTTTCTTGCCTCACCAGGGTTATGAGGTGGAAGGCAGAAGGTTATTCTTTACATTTATACTCCAGTTCTTTCTTCTATCACCCATCCAGGCTTATACTTCTGTCCTCTCCACACCTCACATTCTTCTCCGTCATCGCCACCTCTCGCAGCCCATCACTACCTGTTTTTTTACCCTTTTTGCTTGTCGCACAACCCTTCTTTTAACTTTTTTTAAAAGTTGTTTGTCTTCTTTTCTTGACTTAGCATTGCTAATATTAATTCCCTCCCCATATTCTCATAACTTAACAACAATACTATCGCCATTCATTTAGCAGCAGCTGCAACTCACAACTGGCAACCCACTGAAGCTCAGCAGGTGTGAGCCTGGTCAGTACCTGGATGGGAGACCTCCTGGGAAGGTTGCTGCTGGATGAGGTGTTAGTGGGGCCTGCAGGGGGTGCTCACCCTGTGGTCCATGTGGGTCCTAGTGCCCCATTATAGTGACGGGGACACTACACTTTAAACAGGCGCCGTCCTTCAGATGAGATGTAAAACCGAGGTCCCGAATCTCTGTGGTCATTAAAAATCCCAGGGTGTTTCTTGAAAAAGAGTAGGGGTGTAACCCTGGTGTCCTGGCCAAATTTCCCATTAGCCCTTACTAATCATGGCCTCCTAATAATCCCCATCTCTGCACTGGCTTCATTACTCTGCTCTCCTCCCCACTGAGAGCTGATGTGTGGTGAGCGTTCTGGCGCACTATGGCTGCTGTTGCATCATCCAGGTGGGGCTGCACATTGGTGGCAGTGGAGGGGAGTCCTCATTACCTGTAAAGCGCTTTGAGTGGAGTGTCCAGAAAAGCACTATAAAAGTGTAAGCAATTATTATTATTATGTTTTATTTCAATCTTAATACATAACTTTTGTTTCCATGTTCCCTTTACCTTTAGCCCTTATAATACTCCTCCTTAAGTGGTCTAGAACTGACCCTGTTTTATCTGGACTAGATACCATCTTCAGATCTATCAGTGCTGCCAGCGGAGCTGCCATCACACTTACAAGTACCCTTGAGGTCAGTGAATATGAGTCTGGTGTTAGCATACAGGGCCAACTCCTCGCTTAACACTCAGCTCAGCAGTCACTGGTGATTAAACTGCTAGCACAACTGGTCTATACTCATATTATTAATAATATTATTAACCTTAGCTTCCTTAGCAGGACACAGTCTTGTGTGGATTCAGTTTTATTGAGCTCAATAAGTCCGACAACGCGCGCTGGGTCTGCCCCACAGAACAGACAAACTGCAAGGGTTTCCCAGCTCTTATATATACAGTCAGAAGAAAGTTTGTTTCACAATCTGAGTGCTTGTCCTGTTCTTTGATATATAACTACTTCTTGTCCTACTCTGTCTTGCTCTAGGTTCTGCCCTTTGATATGCAGCAGACATTGGTCTGGTTTGTCCTGTCTGTGGGTGTTGTTCCTGTCTGTTATTATGTAACGTTAAGTCACTGGGGCTGCTAAAGCAAATCAGCTTTATGGCATCTTAGTTTAACTTTTGTTTGAGGCTAAATTAACAGACCCCATCAACACCTTTCACAATGTGCTTAAGTTGAAAGGGTCAGTAACTTGAAATTCCTTGGCGTCCATATCACCGAGAACCTCACATGGTCTCTCAACACCACCTGTCTGATCAAGAAAGCGCAACAGCGCCTGTACTTCCTAAGACGGTTGAAGAAAGCTAAGATATCTCCCCAGATCCTCACTAACTTTTACAGATGCACTACAGAAAGCACACTGACAGGCTGCATCACAGTGTGGTATGGCAACTGCAGTGCTTCTGACTGCAAACCCCTACAGCGGGTGGTGAAAACTGCCCAGTCTATCACTGGGGTTGCCCTCCCATCTATACAGGACATTAATGACAGACTGTGCTTGAGGAAAGCTCTAAGCATCATCAAAGACCTGACACACCCCAGCTACAGACTTTATGATCTGCTACCATCTGGAAAACGGTACCGGAGCATTCGGGCCTGGACTACCAGACTCAGAGACAGTTCTTACCCCTGCATTATCAAACTATTAAACTCCCAGCTTCTCTCACTCTCACCTCACCTCTCACCTATGATCTGAAACTCACAGCACCTTCTTTCTTTCTTACCAAAAACCCAAACACACATTGAAAATCTACCTCTACCATACATGTCAATGTATGGTAGAGGTAGATCCCCATAATTTCATTCCCTTTATTTCATTCTGTTTATGCATGTTTTTGCACATAACCTGTTATCTTTTTGCTGTTTTGAACATTGCCTGTTGTTGATGGTTTTATTGACAGTCAGTGATATTTATTGTGCAATTTTTCAAGCAATTGAACACCAGTGAATTTGAAATGAACACAGGTGTACCTTGTTAATGTATTAAGTGTGATCTCTCAAGATAATTGACCCAAATTAGGTTGTTAAAACAAAGGGAGTGAATACTTATCAATTAAGTAATTTTCCATTCTAATTACTTAACATTACAGATAATTGCTTCTACAGGAGTGGAAAAAATCCCATTCAAATATGATTTAATTTGACTTTGCAACACAGCAGAATGAAAAATAAACAATGGGATGTGAATATTTTCTGAAGGCACTGTATATATTGCTTGTCCTGTCTTGTTTAAAAAAAATAGCTGCAGTGAAAAAAAACATTAAAATATAGAATTATTACTAATGGTGCCAAAATAGATTTTCTTATTATAAGAGATTCATACAATATCTTATTCTTTATTTTTTACCCTTTATTGCATAAATATTTCTTGTATTTGATATATATATCCTCCCTGGGGATAAATACACTTTAGATTGTGCAACACAGACTTTGAGCTCTTTCTGTAGAATTTAATCAGATGTGTGACTTTTTTTTTCCTTAAGAGTGACAGTTAAGGATCTTAATCTGTTTTACACACATTCTTTGCTTAACATGGTAAGTTAAAAGCTGTTAAACAATAACAAGCCTATCCAATGAGACAGTCTTAATTGTAAATTAAACATGACTATAATTAACATTCCAAGGGTATAAGGAATTCAATTCAATTTAGAAATTAATTCAATGTAGACCTAATTCATTTTAAAATTGAATTAAACTAAAAACATTTTACTATACACAAATTAACTCTGTGACAAGAGCTATTTCTATTTTAGTCAACTGTAAATAAGAGTATAGTCAAAATTTAATGGACCAGACGAACTCAAAAGTGGGTGACTATGACTAATAGATATTTTGGGAACAAGTAAAGGTTTGCTGAAAAGAGAAGAAAATAAATGTTTCGACAGTGGAGCCTTTTTCGGATGTCACATGCTGATGCATCTACCTACTTGCACTAAAAGACATTTTAGTTGACTTGACTGGTGACTGACCTGGTGACTAGATTGGTGTTTTTAAGTCACCTGACTGGAAAAAAACTCTTCCCACACTAACTGCAGCTGAATGATCTCTCTCCTGTGTGAATACGCTGGTGGGTTATTAAGACATCTGACCGACTAAAACTCTTCCCACACTGACTGCAGCTGAACGGTCTCTCTCCTGTATGAATGCGCTGGTGGGTTTTTAAGACATCTGACCGACTAAAACTCTTCCCACACTGACTGCAGCTGAACGGTCTCTCTCCTGTATGAATGCGCTGGTGGGTTTTTAAGTCACCTGACCGACTAAAACTCTTCCCACACTGTCTGCAGCTGAATGGTCTCTCTCCTGTGTGAATGCGCTGGTGGCTTGTTAAGTCGCCTGACTGACTAAAACTCTTCCCACACTGACTGCAGCTGAACGGTCTCTCCCCTGTGTGAATGCGCTGGTGTGATTGTAAGTGGTTTCTTTTACTAAAACTCTTCCCACACTGACTGCAGCTGAACGGCCTCTCTCCTGTGTGAATGCGCTGGTGGGTTATTAAGGTACTTGACCGAATAAAACTCTTCCCACACTGACTGCATCTGAATGGTCTCTCTCCTGTGTGAATGCGCTGGTGCGTTTTTAAGTCATCTGACCGACTAAAACTCTTCCCACACTGACTGCAGCTGAACGGCCTCTCTCCTGTGTGAATGCGCTTGTGGGTTTTTAAGTCACCTGACCGACTAAAACTCTTCCCACACTGACTGCAGCTGAAAGGCCTCTCTCCTGTGTGAATGCGCTGGTGGGTTATTAAGTTACTTGATTGTCTAAAACTCTTCCCACACTGACTGCAGCTGAATGGTCTCTCTCCTGTGTGAAGGTGCCGGTAGGGTTTTGAAATGCTAGACTGACAGAAACGCTCCTCCTCCCTGTGCCATAATAGCAGTTTGTCCACTCCATCGGAGCAAGGCCTTGAGTGATTCTTCCTCATCCTCTGATCATGCTGGGGTCTCTTATTCTGAAAATGCTCCATGGAATGGTCTTGCACTGTGTGATGAAAGTGAGATTTGTTTTCTTCATTATGTCCCTCAGTGTTCTGCTCAGCAGTGTGAATCATCTGGGGCTCCTTCTCCAGCTCTCTGAGACTAAAACCGCCCAGTTCATTCAGTTGTTCCTCTCTTTGCCCAAGAACAGACACACTCTCCAGTTCATTAAAACTTTCAACAATTTTCTCAGTAACCAGATTATTAAACCTGTGTGTAAAGTCATCAGATGCTAAGGGATTGCATGATTGTTTGAGACTGTGCAATGACAGTCTCTCCACTTGAACAGAACAAGGCCTAATTATCAAGCCCTGTAGGAGCTGCTGTTGCTCCTCCCTGTACTGACTCTCCTCTCTGTGCTGTATCTCAACAATGTTTTCTTCACTAGGTACATCAGTCTGCTGCTCTGCACAGTCAATCAACTGGGGCTCCATGTCCTGCTCTGTAAGATTAAAGACATCCAGTTCTTCACTGTGCTCTTGTACAGAGACACAGCCCAGTTCATTACAACCTTGTGTAATATTGTTCGAGTCCAGATTATTCATCTTCTTTGTAAAATCATCACATACTAAGGGCCCAGGTGTCTCACTCTCAGACTCCATCTTCATGATGGGCACAGAGTCCAGAACCTCAACAATCTGTCTGCTCTCTGTGTGCTGCTCACTGAGAGTCTTTTTCCCTTCTGGAGCAGTGAGCTCTGTCTCCTGCATCAGACTGGAGCCCCACTCCTCCTCACTGTGCTTCTGTTCAAGAGGAGCCCTTTCCCCAGCCTCAGAGAGAGCACTGGCCTCTGAACCTGTAAACAGAACAAGACAAAATCTTTATAATAATAATAAAAAACTTTATTTTATATAGCACCTTTAAAGGTGGCTTCTCAAAGCATTTTACAGAATGCCAACAACAAAAAATACACAAAATAAGCATGATGAGAACACACAGTTAGAGGAGACAGTAGATGGTGGTACTAAATACAGTAGGAGCAGAGGGGTAAAGAATAGTTCAATGAAGGGTCTTCTAAAGAAGAAGGTTTTGAGTCTGGATTTGAAGGAGTTTAGAGAAGGTGACTCTCTGATATCCTTGGGGAGAGAGTTCCAGAGCTTTGGGGCATAATAGGAGAAGGCCATCTCACCCATTGATTGTAGACGGACTTGGGGACAGATAGGAGAACACAATTAGAAGAGCGAAGGTTGTGAGGTGGGGAGTAGGATGATAACCCAGACAGGTACTGAGGTACCAAGCCATGGAGAGGCTTATAGGTGAGCAGGAGGATTGTTAAGTTGACATGCAACTTGACAGGAAGCCAGTGCAAGGACTCCAGGATAGGAGTAATGTGACTAGACCTAGTCAGGATTCTGGCTACTGAATTTTGGACATACTGAAGTTTGTTCAATGTGGATTTAGAGTCCCCAGAGAGTAGAGCGTTACAGTAGTCTATTCAAGATTAGACAACTCTTTTCAGCCACAGTTAGTGATAACACAGGGCGTAGTGGAGAAATATTTTTGAAGTGAATGAAAGATGTTTTGACAACATGCTGCACATATGGGTCAAACATCAAATATCATCCCCAAGTTTTTCAATATAGACTGAGGCTCAAGTATAAGAAAATCTACAGATAGAGTTACAGCATTGGTTTTACAAAGTTGATGGGTGGTGCCAATAAGCATGACTTCAGTCTTGTCACAGTTAAGATGAAGGACATTTTGAGTCATCCAAGATTTTATATGGGCGATGCAACTAAATAGAATAGAGACAGACACATCAGCGTCAGGTTTGGTATGGATGTATATTTGAGTATCATCAGCATAGTAGTGATAGCTGAGGCCATGTGATCTAAAAAGCTTTAAACCACACACACGCATACAAGTACACTCACAATCAATTTGGGTTGTTTAAACATAGCGGAATATGTGGGTATAAGGAGGTGTTCTGATTTAGCTTTGTCAGAAACCTAACTACCATGTAAAAAGTAAGTCTACTGTAATAATATCACAATCACATTACATTTACATTAACAGTGCACTGAGAGAGAGGGATCAATACAGACTGAGTGGACACCACAGAACATTAACACTGCAATCAGAGAAAGAGGTTAATACAGACACACTGACTAACTGGACACTACAGAGCATTAACACTATACTGAGAGAGAGGGGTTAATCCAGACACTGACTGGACACTTCAGCACATTAACAATGCACTGAGAGAGAGAGGTGGGTTAACAGACAAATTGACTGCACCCTACAGTACATTAACACTACACTGAGACAGAGGGGTAAATACAGACACTGATTGGACATAACAGTACATTAACATTGCACTGAGAGAGAGGGCACATGAACACTGCACTAAGAGAGAGGGGTGAACACAGACAGACTGGACACTACCGTGCATTAACACTATACTGAAAGAGAGGGGTTAATACAGACACTGACTGTACACTACAGCACATAAACAATGCATTGAGAGAGAGAGGTGGGTTAACAGACAAACTGCTTGCACACTACAGTACATTAACACTACACTAAGACAGAGGGGTAAATACAGACAGTGATTGGGCATAACATTACATTAAAACTGCACTGAGAGAGAGGTGTTAATAGAGACATGCTGACTGAACACTACAGTACATTAACACAGTACTGAGAGAGGGGTTAATACAGACACACTGACTGGACACTCCGGTATATTAACACTGCACTGAGAGAGAGAGGGGTTGATTCACACACACTTACTGCACAGTACAGTACATAAACAATGCACTTAGAGAGAGAGGTTAATACAGACACACTGGATTAATATTCCAGAGGAGTTAATACAGACACAGACCGTGGAGGACGGTAATACTTAAACCAATTGAAATATTTTTTTACACAATCATTAGTATACATATTAAATCTAGACCAATACAACGTAAATACAATATTTATAAATGTTGTTTCATAATGATGTTGGGTTACAAATTGATTCAGTGGAACAATTGTTGAATGTGAACGAGGTGTTTTCAGCACCTTAACCGGACAAAACAGTTCAGTTTCTAGTAAAGAATCCCGTTGCTACATCACACAAGTCTTTCCCACTTCACTCTGCATCTCTCCACTTAATTCTCACCAGTGAGGAAAGTTTTTTGATGACAGTTTGATAGTTTGTTAGATAACGAGAATGTTTACTCTTGCGAGATGTTTTCTTTAAAATAAAGTTTGTTATTTAAAAAATCTCACCGGTGAGGAAGTTATAGACACTGGTTTTAAACACACATACTGACTTCATACAAGTCACCACACTGACCTGAGAGCTGCAGTTCCGTATCCATTTCTTCTTTTATTTCTGCAGAGACTTCACAGGGAAGCGTGTGTCCAACACGATCTGTCTGTTCCTGATCTCCTCCTGCTCCCGACTCCTTCTCCCTCAGCTGCAATCTCCACTTCAGGCTCTCGTTTTCCTTCTTCAGTTGCGCCATTTCACTCCCGACACTGTCCTCCACACACTGTGTGATTTTAAACACGGCCCGTCTCACCAGGATCCGGGAGACGCTGCGGAGTTTGTCTTGAAACTCGTCCTCCGAATCACACATCCTGTTTCCAAAAACTTCTGACACTTCATACACGATCGATTTGAGCAAAACGTGCATGAAAGAGTCAAGCTGGGTTTGCAGATTTAACAAGCACTCCGCCATCCTTCTTCAGAGTCGGTCAGAAACAAAGGCTGACTTCCGAAGTTTAAACAGAACAACTTATTTTTTATTCTTCACAGATCCTGTTGTCAGGGCTGTGCTCTATTCAAGCATAAACACAGTCGACAAGACGTTACGTATTCAGAACCTGAAGTTATTTTAAAGAAACACAACAACTTTCTTTAAAGAAAATTATTCAGTCACCCACACGTGGGTGAAATATATGCAGGGTCGCGCAGTATAATGACGTCATTCGTTAGCGCGGCCACAGTTTCAAAACAATAGAGAAGCGGAGCTGAGAAAGAGGAGTTTCTTCAGCCGGATATAAACTTCTCTGCAACACCTAGCGCGACCTAGTCAAGAGGAGTGAATCACCTGCGACCTTCGCCGTTCGTAACGGAACAGATTTATTTTTTGCCCTTTCACAACCCTCCTCCCCAACGAAAACGTCTCAAGTGGATTTTTGTTCTACATCTCCCTATGCAGGTTTTCGGTTAAAGAAAAAAATTCTGTCGTTTCTTGCCAACTGGCAGTATTTCTTCTGCACTGATAATAATTGTTGTTTATGTTTGATTAACAGACAAAATATGACAACCCCTCTATTGAGCATATACTTTATTTTCCTGATGTACTGTAGCAGCCCCGACACTGAGAAACGAAGAGAAAATGGCTTTTATCTTGCATTTTTCATGTTCAATGCGTTTGACATATCCCAACAGTGACAGAGTTCTTTTGCGACACTGTTTCTACTTTTATCTTCTTTCTGTACGCTTTGATAAAAAAACGAGAAATCGTGCAAGGGGAAAAATGTATTTTTTCATAGAGAAAACGTGCACTAGGAACTGTGGTGTTGAGAAGAAATGATTTAACACGATACGTGACCTTATTTAACGGAGCAAATGCTCACCCAGCAAGGTCTGGAGAACTTGGAGAGTCTGGTGGATGTGATACTTTCACGGTATTGTGGAAGAAAACAGTCTTTCTTTGAATTCTCAATCAATCGGAATTTCAGTGCGAAATATAAACCCTTTGTCTGATTTAAAGAGATTATATTTTAAAACTCATAAAAATTCAGAAAACACGTTTCACACTTTGAAATTTAAGACGGGGCGGTGTATTACTAGTAGCGGCGCTGAGCACACTATGGGGGAATTCAGGTTATGTGATATACTAGAGTTTTAATAAATAACGCATCTGATTTCGGATCTTAAGATTGTAGGTTCGACTTCTAGCTGGTTCGTGTAAATTTTAATCAGGCTCTTCAGTAATAGATTATGTAATGAACCGCACCAAATCATTACAAAAGGCACCAGCTAATGTCCAATAGCGTTTTTTTTCAAATTACATTTTCAGGTTTAAGACACTGTTTAATAAAACACAAGTGTCCTTAAAATCTTCAACTTTCAGGTTTGTTTTACTCTATAATAAAGGATCCAGATTGTGAAGACAACTCCGCCCTATCAAAAGAAAATGTTACACAAAAGTTGGAAAGCACACTCTCAATCCATCTGTATATTTGATTTCTGCCATCCATTCAAGGGTGCTTGGTGCTTCGCAAACAAATCATTTCAGGGAAGAAACTTAGTTTAATGAACTACTGTTGTATTTTCACTGATTGAATTTGATCTTTGTACTCTCTTTGCATTCTCAGATATAATATTTCAGAATTACAGTTCAAATTTGTTGGAAAACTTCACAGGCATTATTAGGTTAGCACTGTACAATTGTATTTTAATATCTTGGTATATTTACCTTCATTTTAATATAGAAGTAACCATAAATGTTGTTATTTTGTACTTTTGTCACACTTTTTAAAACATTTTAGCTGAGTCTCCTCATGTGCGTGTATATCTTCTGGTGTTGTGTGGTTGTTAACGAATAAAGCTAATGCTTGTTTGTTAATCGCGTCTCCACTCGTCCTTTGTTTTGAAAAGAACCTGCAAATGCTACATTGGTGTCAGAAGCGGGCAGAATGGACAACTCGTGGCAGACACTACCCAATTCTATTAAGCGCCGGCTGACGCTGAAAGAAACAAAAGCGCACATAGGGAGCCTGAGCAACTCCTGGGTGCGACAGGTGGCCACAGCCCTTACCATGGTTATTCAATAGTGGTCCCACCAGTAGAATTGGGGCGACTGGCTGCTACTCCTGGTCAGCGGGCACCCCAGATAGAGGATACTCTCCCTGCCGGAGCCGATCAGCGATTCCCACACCCATCAGCGCGGGTGCGAACAGGTCGCTACAATGGGGAAGCGCCTTGGGAAATCTACGAGGCGCAGTTCCAGGTCGTGGCCCGGACGAAGGGCTGGAACCGGGCGGAGATGGAAGGAGTGGCCTGCCAGGTCCCGGAGGATGTCCCGGAGGAGGGCAGAGGTGAATACACGGCGCTGGCGGCGGCTCTCCAGCTGCGTTTCGGTGTAGAGGAGGCGCCAGACTTGATGCGGGAGAGGCTGGCCCTGCGGCGGCGGCAACCAGGAGAGCGACTGGGCCCGGTTGCCGCTGATGTCGCGTTCCTCGCCCGCCGAGGATACCCAACTTTCCCCCGGGAGGTGCAGCGAGAGATGGCTCTCCAGGCTTTTCTCAAGGCCCTCTCACCCGAGGAGCTGCGGCGCCACGTGCAGCTGGCCGCGCCAACATCGCTGGAGCAGGCCTTGGCCCTTGCTACACGGGGTGAGGCCGTGTTCGGGGTGACTGGAAGTGCCAGCAGATGCAGTGCGCCCTGCTGGCTGACCGAGACGGCGACGGAGGAATCCAGCAAGGGGGAAGAGCCAGCCCGGGCAGCAACCCCCGCGGAACAGCCCCGCACGCTGATTTGCAACCGCTGCGGGAAGAGAGGACACCGAGCCCGGTTCTGCCAGGCACCCGAACCTCTCACTCCTCGATCGGCGTAGGGAAACGGGAACGGGGCGACTCAGCGTGGGGAAGGCCGCCCCTCGAACACCTCAACCCCCGCTCCGGAGAGCGCTGTTAAGACCGGCGCCCCTCACGCCACCGTGGGGCGAGTCGGCTGTAGCCGGGACCTGTACCTCCACTGCAAAATCGAGGACCAACCCTGCCTGGCCCTACTCGACACCGGTTCATCGGTAACCCTACTCTGCCCGGGCGTCCTCCCCAACACCGAGGGCACCAACCCCCCAGGATGGGAGGCCTCCAGCCTGCGGCTAAGGACTGTGATGGGACAGCTCGCCGCAGTGCGGGGGAAACAGGTGCTTGCCTTCCGTCTGGGTGCAGCGACGGTGCGCCTTCCCTGCTACCTCGCACCCATCCAGGAGGACTGCATTCTGGGGCTGGACATACTGCAGCGAGTGGGGCGCGCCGTTGAGGATCTCTGCCAGTGGAGCTGCGAGGGCCTCGATCAGGACCAGCGGCAGCGGCTCCAGGCGCTACTCGCCCAGAACGAGGATCTCTTTGCGGCGATAGATGAGGACTGCACCTGCACTGCCCTGGTCCAACACGAGATCAACACCGGCGACGCTCGGCCCATCCGCATCCCACCGGGACGCATGGTTCACGCCAAGTGGACCGCCGCCGAGGAAAAGATCCGGGAGATGGCCGCAGCGGGGGTGATTGAGCCCTCCGCGAGCCCGTGGTCGGCGCCAGCTATACTGGTAAAAAAAAAAGACGGCTCGTGGAGTATTCTGCGTCAACTACCGCAAGCTGAACGAGGTCACCCGGAAAGATTCCTACCCCCTGCCGAGGATAGATGACGCCCTAGACTACATCACTGGGTCGACCGTGTTCAGCTCCCTGGACCTCCGCTGCGGCTACTGGCAGGTACCGCTTGCTCCCGATGCTCTCCCGAAGACGGCCTTTTCTATCGGCCAGGGCCTCTGGCAGTTTACTGTCATGCCTTTTGGCCTGTGTAATGCCCCGGCGACGTTCGAGAGGCTGATGGAGAGGGTGCTGGCATCTGTCCCGCGGAACCAGTGTGTGCTGTATCTGGACGATCTGCTGGTTCATGCCCGGGGCTTCGACCAGGCCTTGACGAACCTCCAGGTGGTGCTGGCCTGCATCCGCCGTGCTGGCCTGAGGCTCAACCCCCGCAAGTGCGAGCTCCTGCGGCGGGAGGTGAGCTTCCTGGGACATGTTGTTGGACCGCGAGGGATGGCTACGGACCCAGGTAAGGTCGCCGCAGTGAGGGACTGGCCGACTCCACACACCGTCACGGAGCTCCGCAGCTTTCTGGGGTTGGCCTCGTACTACCAGAGGTTCGTCCGGGACTTTGCCAGCATCGCTGCCCGCTGCACCGCCTCACCGACAATTGCCGCCGTTTCGGCTGGGACTCGGGCGGTGAGACTGCCTTCGGCCGGTTGCGTGAAGCTCTGGTGGGGACCCCCGTGCTGGCCTACCCCAACCCGCGGTTGCCGTATGTTCTCGACACCGACGCAAGTGACTCGGGTTTGGGTGCGGTGTTGGCGCAGGAGGGGCCGGATGGGGAGTGCGTAGTGGCCTACTATAGTCGGGCTTTGACTAGGCCTGAGCGGAACTACTGCGTGACCCGTCGCGAGCTGCTGGCGGTGATGGCGGCGGTCCACCACTTCAGGCCGTACCTGTTCGGGACCCGGTTCCGGCTGAGGATCGACCATGCGTCCCTCACCTGGCTGCTCCACTTTAAGGAGCCGGAGGGGCAGATGGCGCGATGGATAGAGATCCTGCAGGAGTACGACTTCACTGTCGTGCACCGTGCAGGGTCTTGCCATCTCAATGCCGACGCTCTCTCGCGGCGCCCCTGCGAGGCCGCGGAACGCCACCACTGCGCCCGGCGGGAGCAGCGTGAGGAGGCTGTCCGCACCGTGGCGGGGGTGAGCACCGCGGCCAAGGCCCGGGAGGGGCCGCTGGGGGTGGGCCTGCCAGACCTGGCGCAGCGTCAGGCAGCTGATCCTGATGTGGGGCCGGTGCTCCGCTGGAGGGCAGCTGGAGTGCGGCCTACGCGAGAGGAGCTCGCCACGCACCCGAAGTCCGTCAAGGCCCTCTGCGCCCTGTGGGAGGCCTTGGAGGTAAAGGACGGGGTGCTGCGCCGGGGGTGGCGGGTACCCTCCAGTGGCGAGATACGGTGGCAGCTGGTGGTGCCTCGGTCACTCCGCAGGGCGGTGCTCCGAGCGGTGCACGGCCAGCCGGGCGTGGGGCACTTCGGCGGTAAAAAAACCCTGCAGCGTCTCCGAGGCCATTTTTATTGGGGTCTTTCCCACCGGGACGTGGAGCGGTACTGCCGAACGTGTGCGGTGTGCGTGGTGCAAAAGGGTCCCCCTGAGTACTCTCGGGCCCCCCTCCAACAACACCAGGTGGGGGCTCCTATGGAGCGGGTGGGGGCGGATGTTTTGGGCCCGTTTCCACACACCGAGGCCGGGAACCGCTACGTCTTGGTGGCCATGGATTATTTTACGAAGTGGCCGGAGGCCTACGCCCCCCCGGACCAGAGTGCCCCCACGGTGGCCGATGCACTGCTGGAGGGGATGTTTGCCAGGCTGGGGGTGCCGGAGGAGTTACACAGTGACCAGGGGCGTAACTTCGAGTCCCAGGTCTTCGCCAGAGTGTGCCAGCGCCTGGGGATCACTAAGACGCGGACCACACCGCTGCATCCCCAGAGCAACGGGTTGGTGGAGCGGTTTAATCGGACGCTCACCACCCAGCTGGCCACCCTGGTGTCCTGGCACCAACGGGACTGGGACCGCCACCTCCCCCTTGCGCTCTGGGCATACAGGACCGCGGTCCAGGAATCCACCGGGTGCACCCCGGCCTCGCTCATGCTGGGCCGGGAAATAAGAACCCCGGTGGACCTGGTCTTCGGCCCACCGCCCGAAAATGGGTTGGCACTGCCGGCTGGACTGGACTACGAGTGGGACCTGTGGCAGCGGATGCAGCGGGTGCACAGCTTTGCACGGACCCACCTGACACAGGCGGGGGTCCGGCAGAAGCGGTACTACCACCTGCGCTGCAGGGGACCTGCCTTCCAGCCCGGGGACTCGGTTTGGGTGTACAACCCGCGCCGCCGCAAAGGCCTCAGCCCTAAGCTGGCGCTGTCGGAGGAGGAGCCGTGTGGGGAGGCTCTAGAGGAGCAGCCGGGGCTGGAGCTGGCCGATAGTGGGGCGTCCGTGGGTCGCCAGCCGTCACCGTGGCGCAGCGGCCGCTCACGCAGGGTTCCGCAGCAGTTGGCCGAATACGAGTACAGCCTGAGGGGGGTGTTCGACGTCGGCGAGACACCAGATGCCAGATGCTTCAGGTGGGGGCAGTGTAACATCCTCGCTTGGTGGTGAGGAGGAAGCGCCCCTAGGCGCTCGTAGTACCGCTGGGCATGCTGGGAGTGGTAGCCGGGGAGAGTCTGAGGGTCAGCACGATGACCAGCGGCTGACCCTACCTGTGTAAATAATGTCCTAGTAATTCTAGTGCCCTGTGTAGTCCTGTAAAAGTATAGTGTGTTGTTAGGTAATTACCACCCTAAATATGTGTACATGTTCCGTCAGTCTCCTCATGTGTGTGTAGATCCTGTGTTTGGTTTTTGTGTGGTTGTTAAATAAAGCTAGTGCTTGGTTGGTTAACCGCGTCTCCACTGTTCTTTAGTTCTGAAAAGAACCTGCAAACGCTACACAATGTATTGTGAAGCATAAAAGCCAGCTGCATCAATCTCTATTACGCGTCATTTATGAAGGCGTTTCAAATAGCAGCCAGTGCAGTATTAACGCTTTTGGAGCATGTATTACATTGTAAATAGTCTTATTTAAATAAGTTTAAATTCGCACACTGTTATTTAGACAGCGCCAACACAGTCTGAACTCCTACAACCTGTGCCCGCTGAGTAGATCTTAAAGCAGCTGCAGCCAGAGTAGCCGTAATGGCAACAGTGTTTGGAGTTCGGCTTATTTCTTCTGCAGAACCACCGGTATTGGAATATACTGTTCCGCAAATGAAGCGCTTTCGGTTTCTGATCATTTTAATTAAGCGCTGCTCTAAACTTTACATTTGCTCGTACTAGTTTCCTCCATGAAAAAAATACGTTTCCCTCATTATTTGATTTCACTTTTTTCTTATAAATAAATAAAACATTTAATTCAATACAATAACCACAGGCAGGAAGGCTCGTTGTCTAAGGCGTTGCGGTCAGTTAGCAGTTTCTCCTGGAGACATTTGTTCAAATCCCACTTCTGATGAAAAGCTTTTCTCGTTAGAGTAGAAACGATAGAAGCCTTAAGTGGGAAAAAAATCACAACATCTCGCATTTCACGTGTTTAATGTTAATTGTCTCAGTGGTTGCCTGGGTGAATGATGGATCTTCTCTCTTGCAGGGTGACGGCAAACTTCTTCAGAGAGGGAGTCTCCCACGTACGGCTTTTCTTTGTCAAGAGCCGAGACAACAGAAACAGACTTCAAACTCACATGAATTAATTCTTGAGCGTTTATGACTCTCTTTAAAAAGCCGAGAGCAGGCGAAAACGTCATTGGAAATGAGGAAATGCCTGCTGACAGTAAACAGAGCTCACGTTCAGCTGCGAATAAGTGCTCCTCGTTAGTACAGTGCTGAGTACCTACGCTTGTTGCACGGGAGACCGGGGTACTTTTCTGTGACAGGGCGCTGGTTTAATTTTTTAAAAACCTGACTCCACTTAAAAGTGTGTACTGTGTACTAACTTTCGAAGTACTTAGTGCGGTAGAATATGGAGATCATCTCTAGCTCTGAGCTCAACTGCAACAAGAAGTCGTGCTGAACAAAGTCAGAGCCCAGCTGAACATGTGCTCAGTGTGGTGCTCAGGACACGTGAGCATTGTTGTGGTTCTAATTAGCGCTAACTGCAGGGGCTCTGAATCAGAACGTTTCAATTTATCTGTTCAGTAAATTAAAATGCAGAACACGTTAAAATCGGATTATGACTATATAACCGAATGTCCCTCACAGTTTAAAAGATACCAGTAAGGACACACAATTACTAATGCGATACGTGCTTGTTTTGGGACTATTTCCAATACGTATCGCAGTTGGTAGACCCCTGTAATAATTTTGCAGTGACAGAACACTTTGAAGATTTGCAATCTATTTAAATATGAATTTTCTAAATTTCAGTTCTCTTTACTCCCTTGCATAACTGAACTCTCACCTTCACATACTAAAGGCATTACATGCATTAGCTGTGATAATGCTTCTAAGAAACACAGAATGACATTTAGTTTTGTTCCTCATTTCCCCCAAGAAAAAAAGAGTCAATTTCCGCCTGGAATGATTGATGCCCCATCAAGCATGTTTTAATATCCCCAGAAGTTTATACAATAGAATCCTGGTTTGTGGCTTAAATTCAAGGTAAAAAAGACTAAGGAAAGGAGTTGGAAACAATGTTGATCTGGGATTTTACTCATCCGGAATATTTCACAACATTGGGCAGTATGTGCCAGAGAGCAGCTCCTGATATCCCTTCAATAGCTCAGTTGGTAGAGTGGGGAACTGTAATAAAAACACTTTGGAATCCTTAGGTTGTTGGTTCAACTCCGGCTTGAAGGAAGGTGCTTCTTGTGTATTTTAATCAAAGAGTTAAAATAGTGAATCTGTTTAATTCAGTCGTTGATCAAAAGCTCAATAAACGACGGAGCAGAGGCTCCTGTTCCGAATTCAGCTCCTGTCTGATTGTCTTGTTTTGGCCAAGATCTGATCTATGAATTAAAGGACTACTCTGTCTGCTTTGTAATTCAAAAATACATTTTGTAATGCAAATGTCAAGTTTTTTGTAGATATAAAGGTGTTCTCTGTTTTCAAAGGATAGCTACTTAATTGGCTTTATGATTTGGTATTGATTTTGTATCGTTGTATTATTAACTTTGTGCTTTCTGTGTTTTTATCG
Organism: Lepisosteus oculatus; assembly: GCF_040954835.1. Taxonomy (NCBI): domain Eukaryota; kingdom Metazoa; phylum Chordata; class Actinopteri; order Semionotiformes; family Lepisosteidae; genus Lepisosteus; species Lepisosteus oculatus. The sequence continues at coordinate 20,960,799 of NC_090709.1, read as the reverse complement.
TATTGTGGACTTCTTTTTTAAACAAATGTTTACAAAGGCAGACACGGCACACATCTGTTTATACCAGCGGTGAATTGTACATTTTTATTAAGTACAATCTACTGTGCATTTTTGGGAGTATAACAGGTTCGATATAAAGTGGCAAAAATCTAAAAGGGGAAAATACCCCAGACTGCGTGTAAAGCCCTTGTTGTGGCTGTTGTTTTATTTTTAGATAAAAATGGCGTAGTGTGCACGAAATGTTATAGAAACACAATCTAATATTTTAATAACTGTTATTTTAATAATTTGATAAGTATGAGGCCCCAGATCCAAATCTTCGGTTCTGATTTTTTAAACATGATATCTTCCCTTCCTCTCGATGTGAGCAATTGTTTTTTTTTTCACGTTGTGATCTAAAGAGCCTCAGACGCACAGTCTAACAGTAACCAAACCAGAATGGATTCTGCTGGGAGCCGGACTGAGCTCATTCTCACTCCCTGTGTTGAAAACAGAATTATCTCTTCCCCGAACATCGTCTTCAGATCACTTGTGTTCTTTTAACCTTCTCGCAGCTACAGGCGAGACTTAAGCTGGAGATGTGAAGGCACCCGTTGGTGCATCTTCTCCAAATTTCACTTCTCTTTTTTTTTAAAGTAGATATAGCCCTGAAAAAAGCATTAGCTTTATCAGTTTTTACATTAATCGATTTTGAAACAAATATTATATTTTTATTGCAATTTACATAATAATAATAATTATTATTATTATTATTATCATCACTTACACTTATATAGCGCTTTTCTGGACACTCCACTCAAAGCGCTTTACAGGTAATGGGGAATCCCACTACCGCCACCAATGTGCAGCCCCACCTTGATGATGCAACGGCAGCCATACTGTGCAAAAATGCTCACCACACATCAACAATCAGTGGGGAGGAGAGCAGAGTAATGAAGCCAGTTAATAGATGGGGATTATTAGGAGGCCATGACTGGTAAGAGCCATTGGAAAATTGGGCCAGGATGCTGGGGTTACACCCCTACTCTTTCAAGAGACGACCTGGGATTTTTAAAGGCCAGAGAGAGTCAGGACCTCAGTTTTACTTCTCAGCCGACGGGCGGCACCTGTTTACAGTTTAGTGTCCCTGTCATTATACTGGGGCATTAGGACCCACATGGACCACAGGGTGAGCGCCCAGCGACAGAAACCAGATGGTACTGTGTGTCGGGCTCGGCTGCAAGCAGGACAATGATGGCACAGGGACAAAGTAGAAAAAATCAAAACGGTTCTGTAAAAGACCTGTATCAGCTGTTGGTTCGCAGTCTGGACTCTAAATCCATCGATCTGATTTCAAATCTCTCTAACACCTGAGCTGTGGCTTCTTTTGAGTAGTTATTCAGGAGAACATTATGTTAATAGATGAAACGTTTAATATATTCAGGTGAATAGCTACTTCAGCATGCATATCTGCAAAGAAACAAGTAATATTGTAGGTTTAATCCATGCTGAAAAGAGAAGAGAGAAAACAAACCTGAAGAAGTTTTCATAGCTGAAACATTGTGTTTTCTCTCTTCTCTTTTCAGCATGGAATAAACCTATTACTTGTTCCTTTAAAATATTGTTCTGTTGAATTCAAAATGCTTTACTACTACAAGAGAGGATTATAGTATGGAGGATGAGACAAATTTATGATTTCTTGGATGAAAATGGTTTTACTTTGCATTCAAAATGAATCAAAACTTTTGCGTGACACACAAACCCTTTGTCTTTTTTAAAGATATCATATTTTTAAACATTTTAAAAAGTTTTTTTTTACTTAGAAATTTTGGATGGGGGTGATGCATTACTAGTAGTGGCACTGAGGTCACTATGGTGCTGTTGAGCACCATAAGGTTAGGGCCAGTGGTGTAATGTATAATGCATCTGACTTTGGATCAGAAGATTGTAGGTTTGACTCCTGTCTGACTCATGTTGCTTTTAAACCAGTAGTAGATTTTCTTTATGTAAATTAACTGCAGCTGAAAGCTATAGAAAACACGTTGGGTAAATTGCAATTAACTGTCGAACTGTTTTGCACGAAGCTGCAGACTACTTAACACGGTACTGTCTGAAGATCAGCTCCTGCTCTGAGCTCAATAGCAATGCAAAGCTGTACGTAACAAAGCTGGCGAGCAGCTGAATTTTATTGCTAAATAGTCAGTTTGGTGATGAGGGTTCAGTACTGGCGTTGTTCTAATTAGCACGAACTGCACAGGCTGAATCAGACAATTTCAAATAGTCTGATCAGTGTAGGACAAGTTAATGAAGAATTATTACTTTGTCTGTCTCTTGTTTGTATATAAATGAATGTCTCTGACAACTTAATGTTAGTTTTTAATTTAGTTTTAGTTTTACGATGTAGGTCAGGCGTTGACATATGCACAAACACACGAAATGTCTCACTCCTGATTCAGCTCATGCTTCATACGAGTGAAGCGATTCCTCCTGCTTCTCGTACAACCATATCAGAACAGAAGCCCGTGTCACCCAGCTCTGATTCAAGAGTGACTCACATCTTGACAGGGTGCTTGGCATGAAGGGGGGGTACTGTCACGCCCTCTGCAGCCAGAGGGCGCTCCTTCTCTGTTCCTGTCCCTAGTTTCCAACCTGCTGTCCTTCCTGTCCCTCTCTTTCCCTTGGGCTATATATTTCCGGGTCTTGCACTCTGTCGTTGCTCAGCATTGACGTTCGGATGTCCTGAGACCCGCCTAGCACCAGGGCGCCCCACGTCCGCTCCCTGAGGGCATAGGTTTCTATATGGCATTCCTGAACTCTTTGCACTAATGAGCCCGGGCCTTTTTCCCGTCTCGCCGCTACGCATATGGGTCTTTTTCCGCTCTCCTACTCCCCATGGTTAGTCCCTTTGGACGTCTGTGACAGGTGCCCCTTTGGAATAGTTTTCAGAAAATGTGAGAAAAGGAAAGTTATGTACAGTAAGCTCTCACACACAGCTCTCAAACACAGCATTAGAGATTGGAATCTGATTGTAAAAAAAAAACTGCCCGTCTCCCCGCCATTTAACGTTGCTGTTGTTTTTATTTTACATATTGTTAGCATTTTAATGAATTGTTAAAAGATTTATACACAAATCGCTAAATACGAAACGTAAAAACCCATCTGTAAGCAATTGACCATTCATATTCCTGAATTTTAAATCCCTGTGTTTATCTGTGTCCAAGTGCCTGGTGCAGCTATTTTGAAAGCATACCTCAAGGAGGACTTTACACGCAGTCTGGGGTATTTTCTCCTTTTACATTTTTGCGATTTTATATCGAACCTCATATACTCCCAAAAGTGCACAGTAGCTTGTACTGTGTGCCCTGTTTGCCTTTGTAAGCATTTGTTTAAAAAATAAGTTCACAATATGATAAAAACAGAGAAAGCACAAACTTAATAATATAACGATTCAAAATCAAAACCAAATCATAAAGAAAAAGAGTCAATTTCCGCCTGCACTGATATCCCTTCAAATGTTTTATAAGAACTATTGACGTTTATAGAGTAGAAGCCTGGTCCATTTCTTCTACTAAACGAGACTATGGGAGTGAGTATTTTGATGTCGAACTGGGATTTAAATAAAGAGGAACACTACACTACATTGGGCTACGCGTGTGACAAAACGTTTATTTTAGACTTCTCGATAGCTCAGTTGCTAGCTCTTAAAACTGTAGAAAAAGCAGCGAGTATGTCTTATGTCCCTGGTCTGAATCCAGTTTGAAGGATGGTGTTTCTTGTTCCTTAATCAAAAAGTGAATTGCGAATTTGTCTTTCACTTTGACGTTCACCCGAAAGCTCAGTATACAAAGAAGTAGAGGCTCCTGTTCTGAATAATCCTTACGTCTGATTGTTTTGCTTAGACCTTTAAAATGTACACTGTGGACTATTTGCTCTTCCTAACACAATTAAAAAGCCGCCGGCAAACTTATCGATCGGGAGTTTAGTTCAGTGATAGCGCGCACTTAAGACGCTACGTTTTCTATCGCCGGCATCTCTGTATTCTTTTTAAACGCGATATTTTTTATTCTTCGTGTGTGAATTTCAGGGAGACTCATAAACCCTTTCTCTGTTTTTAAGATACATTATTTTAAACCAGACATAATGAAAGACGTAGTAATTAGACACACGTACAAAACACATGAATCTGAGAAACTTTTGACCGGGGCAATGTATTACTAGTAGCGGCTCTGAACTCAATGTGGTGCTGTATAGGAATGCAATACAAACGCCAATGGCACAATGGATAACGTGTCTGATTACGGATCAGAAGACTTTAGATTTCACTTTAGGTGACAATAAGTTTTTGTTTCTTTAACGTAACCTAACTTTTGCCTGTAAAGTTCACATTATTTTCTGTAGCCGCAAATCCCCAATATTTCTGCTGTCTCCCGAGAAACACAAGCGTGGAGTCAAATCATATTAAATAACACAACACATCTATTAATTTAACACCCAGATGTAACAGAACACATGTAAGACTTACACACAGCTTTTAATATGCTATAGTGAATTTGCAGGTATCCTGGGGAGGGAAGAGAACTGATATTAAGGAAATACATATTTAAAGGGGATGTAAGTCTTAAATGTGTTTTGTCACATCTGGGTGTTAACTGAATAATTTTCTAGCATTATTTATTGTGTTTTGACTCTATACTTGTGTTTCTCAGGAGACACCAGAAATATTGATGTTAACATTTATATTCACATTCCCGGTGATATTGACTTAGGTACTCAACTATTTACTTGTAGTTTGACTCGTGTCAAAAGTTGAAAAGCTCTCCAAACATCAAGATGGCTAAGGACGTGCAAAGAAACTCAATCACATTTAGAGAAGGTAATGTTTAGATCGGATTAATTCGAAGTGTGTCTCTGGGTGCATTTGATCTACGAACATTGTATTTAACTGAAGCACACCCTGATTGAGTGTGCCATAGAAACTGACACATGTCGTATTTTTCTACATTCACAGATTTTTGGCTAAAGTAAAAAAAAATCGTTGTCATTTTCTTGCCAGCTGGCAGTAATTCTTTTGCACTGATAACAAAGATGAGCATTTTATCTTTCGCAATGTGTGGATTTCTTGAAAAACAAGTTGTGCCAAAAACTAAATAAACACCTCCATTAAACTTAATGCAGAAGCATGTTGTCTATAACAATAAACAATGCAAGGAGACAGGAAGAAAGGCACCGCTGGGATTTAAACCCAGGATCTCCTGTTAACTAAAGAGGCGCTTTAACCATCTAAGCCACAACGCCAGGAGAATTCTCCTCTTTTACTGCCACTTGGACACACCGCTCTGAGACTCCTGCGTTCAGTAAGTCTGCTGGCTGAGCAAGCTGCCTCCTTTACACGGAACAGGAGCCCTGACTGTAAGAGAAACGAAGAGAAATGGCTTTTATTGGGCACTTTTCATGTCCAATGCTCTTCACATCTCCCAAGGACGACAGAGTTCATTTACGACACTTTTCCTTTCTTTCTTCTTTCTGAACTCTTTGATGAAACAAAACGAGAAATCATGTAAGGGAAAATGTCTTTTTTTCATGGAGAAAACATGCACCAGGAAATGTTATGTTTAGAAGAAGTGAGTTAACATGAAAATTGACCTTATTTACCAGAGCAAATGCTCACCTAGCAAGATCTGCTTTACTACTAGAGAGAAGTAGAGTGAAAGACATAAATATTTCACTCCGCTGTGGAACAAAACGCTTTTTTCTTGGAATTCTAAATCAATTAGAAATTCAGAGCGACAAATAAAGGCTTTGTCTGCTTAAAAGTGATGATTTTTAAAACTGATAAAAATGTAGAAAACACGTTTCTCACTTAGAAATTTAAGATGGGGGTGGGGTATTACTAGTAGCGGCACTGAACTCACCATGGTGCAATTAATTTACGTGACGGGCTAGTGGTTTAATAGATAACACGTCTGATTTCGGTTTATACGATTGTCGATTCGACTTCTACAGGGGTCAATAAGAAGATTGTCCCTGGGTGGGTTTGAACCACCAACCTTTCAATTAACAGCAGAACGCGCTCACCGATTGCACCACAGAGACTGATGAGAGAGGCTTTTCTCCATTCGCACCTTTCCGGTCAAAAAATAAACATTGCTTGCATTTTCTTGCCAGTCGGCAATATTCCTACTGCTCTGATAGCCAAGAATTACATTTCATTTTTCACAAGCAGTATGATTTTCTTGAAAAACAAGTTGTTGCAGAAAGGAAATGCATTCATGCTTTAAACTAAATCAAGCCCTATGCGGTTGTCCAAGATGGTAGTTTCTGCACAAAAAGACAGGAAGAAAGGCACAGCTGGGATGTGGAGCCAGGATCTCCAGTTAACGAGACAGGTACTTAAACCGACTCAGCTACGGTGCCGTCAGAATTCTCCTCTTTTATAGCTACTTGGACATACCGCTCTGAGCCATCTGCGTTCACGAAGCCCTGAGTCTGCCGGCTGAGCAAGCTGCCTCCTTTACACGGAACAGGAGCCCTGACCGTAAGAGAAATGAAGAGAAATGGCTTTTATTGGGCACTTTTCATGTCCAATGCTCTTGACATCTCCCAAGGGGGACAGAGTTCATTAATGACACTTTTCCTTTCTTTCTTCTTTCTGTACACTTTGATGAAACAAAACGAGAAATCATGTAAGGGAAAATGTCTTTTTTCATGGAGAAAACATGCACCAGGAAATGTTGTGTTTAGAAGAAGTGAGTTAACATGAAACGTGACCTAATTTACCGGAGCAAATGCTCACCAAGCAAGATCTGCTTTACTACTAGAGAGAAGTAGAGTGAAAGACGTGATCATTTCACGCCGCTGTGGAACGAAACGCTTTTGTCTTGGAATTCTAAATCAATTAGAAATTCAAAGCGACAAATAAAGGCTTTGTCTGCTTAAAAGTGATGATTTTTTAAAACAAAAAAAAATGTAGAAAACACGTTTCTCACTTAGAAATTTAAGATGGGGGTGGGGTATTACTAGTAGCGGCACTGAACTCACCATGGTGCAATTAATTTACTTGACGGACTAGTGGTTTAATGGGTAACGCGTCTGATTTCGGTTTATAAGATTGTCGATTCGACTTCTACCGGGGTTGTGTGATTCAAATCAGGCTCCTCAGAAATAGATGTCTGTTATGTAAATGAACCCCACCTGAAAGCAAACGTTGGGTCTGGGTTCCTTTCTTTCCTGCATGAAATAGCAAATCGTTACAAAAAAAAAACACCAACTAATGTCCAATAGTCCAATAGTTAGTCATTCAAGTAAACATGAATATACTGTAAGGTCTTGGTACATGGGAGTGGATTTCAACCACAATTAAAAGAAGGGCAAATTATAATTACAGGCTTCAGACACTTTTTCATACAAAAGTGACCAAACACTCCCTAACTTTCAGGTTTGCTTGAACCTGTAACAGAAAAGCGGTTTGAAACTTCCATTCTCTGATGTCACTGTCTCTAAAGTCGGACGTGATGTTTCGCGGATGTGCAGTGTGCCTTTTCTCTTGTCATGTTCAAGATGAAATGCTGCATAAGCTCCTGACTGGGTGTTCTGTACTTTTCTGTTATTTCGTTCGGATTACCTAGGTGGTGTACAGCTAAAACCCGACTACATGGTGTAAATTCCGGGTTCAGCACCAGCAGCACTTGCAAACACATCAGCTGACCTCGACGTGATTTGAACACGCAACCTTCTGATCTGGAGTCAGCTACTACTACGCACTACTGTTGTGCCTCGAGGTCACTTGCGACAAGTGCTTTTAATTCCCCAAAGAGAATAACAGTAATGCTAGAATAACAGTAGTATTAAAACTACTACTATTACTGTTAATTCTCTAACAGTAACACTATAATTATAATTAATTTTAACATGAATATGAACATTAAAACTAAAACTATCAGTAGCGCTATCATCATTAATACTCACATGAACACTAGCATTAAAACAATCAGTTGTACTCTCATTAATATTCATATGAATACACTAGTATTAGTATTTGTTGCTACCCATGACGTCACATCGCTCTTTGTGACGAACGCGATACACCTAGACGCGTACAGTGACACGGCGCCTGTCCCCGTGGTTACCATACTTATGATTTATAAACACGGGAAAAAATACATGTAAACTGTTACTTACATACATTTATCAACTTGGAATATGTATTTTTAGCTCTAGGATACAGTTACCTAAATAATAATAAGAATAATCATTGTTTAATTTCGGTTTTAACATTTTTCACACTAAACGCACTACGATAATTGATCGATACAGTCCTTATTGACTGTTTTCTAGATATTTAAAACAGGATCAAAAACAGAAAAAGAATCAATACTCACCAATCGGTGAAGTTAATAATTTATTCTACGGTTTTTCAATTGAATTAATTGGTTTTCGATAGATAAGTGATCAATAACTCCATGCATGCCCTCGCTCTCTGATCCAGGCGCTCAGGCTGGTGTCTGTGACATCACAGCGCTCTTACTAACAGAGCAGAGCGCGTCTCCGCTGGAAGAGACTCCTGTCTGGAGCCTGGGGGGCTTTTCTTGCAGATATAACATCCCCCCCAAAAAAGAACAGACAGGGCTGTGAAAAGAAGCGAATCATAACAGTTGTAAAAGGAGAGCAACAAACCAAGGAATGAAATTCATAAAACAGGAAAAAAAATAGTTTACTTCGCAGATTAATGTGTTACAAGGCGTACCCGTGTGGAGCAGTAGAGAACAAGCACAAGTCCCTGTAATAAGTGCTTTTAAATGTTTTAAACGAATCATCAGAGTATAGAAGCCAGGAGGATCAGGAACCTGATCCTGGAGGTTAAAATGTGTATCCTGGTTTTATTTCCAGCCTGCTCTCAGTTCCATAGGTAGTCTGATTATTTAAATTAACTGTATAACTGTTACAATAATTCATCTAATTGTAAATTTATAAGACTGTGAGACACCTGTAAGAGACATATGAGAGCTGGTGATTCCCTGGGCTGGTGTGGAATCACACACAGACAGGTCTTCTTCTGTGTGATCTGAGTCCCACTGCTGAGAGCTACAGACTGGTCAACTGGTCACTACTGTAGACACGGCCATCGGCCCATCGGCTACTAGTAATCAATTTACAGTGTACTGACCAGAGTGTCACTACTTGTGTTTATAACATAAAAAGATAATTCCACACTCACGTGTGTTATAAAACATTTATAAAACATGTTTGGAGACTGACATACAGTAAAGAAAGTAATACTGAAGGGCTGGAGGTCCTGGAAAGGGTTAATAGAAGCTTCTTGCTTCTGACCTGGAACAGAGTCCACAGCTGACAGATCAGTGAGTCTTGAGCCCAGTTCACAGAGAGGAGAACCAGGAGCTCTTCTCTGTCTCTAAGTGTCTGTGAGGAAGGAGAAAATGGGGAGATGTGACCTGAGTCCAGGCTGTTCTGTCTGATATTATTCATGTAACAGCACTGATTGTCTGAATGTCCTCTGGTTCTGGATTGACGGATAAAAAGAAGTATGGAGCTTCTGTCCGATCGTCTCTGAGCTGTGAATCTGACTGAGAAGAGAATAATGATTTTTTTATTCTGCCTCTGATAATTTTTCTCTTTGCCAAGTGGTGTTACATCCCCTTCAGAAACTCTGCACAGACTGTCAGAGTGAGAGAAAAGTAGAGAGATGGACAGATAAGAGCACACGCGGCGAGAGATACATACGTCTTGATTTACTTTGAACCAAGTGTTCATTTCCTTTGTGGAACAAGTTGTTTCTGAACTTCAAGAAATTCATACAACTTCTGAAAGATAAAATATAAGTCTTGCTAATCAGGACAGAAGAAATACAGCAAATAAATGTCAGTGATTTTTCTCCTTTTAACGAAAAGTGGAGAAAAACAACGGCAGTGCATCTCCGTCAGCTTGATTTAGCTTAATACAAGTATTCACTTCCTTTTCTGTGGATTACAGACTGCGAAAGATGAAATAAAGTTATTGGTTATTCATGGTCAGTGCAGAAGAAATACTGCTGGCTGGCAGGAAAATGTCAGTATTTTATAATTCTTTAACTATAAATGTGTTAATGGCAAAAAGCAACAGGAGTGTGTCTCAGTGTAGCTATTAAATGAAGGGCTGGTGGTTCAAACCCACTAAGGGACGAGCTTCAGACTGTTCCGCTGTAACCATAATCTCTGCTAAAACTTGATCGGGTTTCTTCGCAAGCCCTCTTGAAATTTGCAGGAAATATGTATTTTACTCGTGTGGAACTACAAGTAAACAATTAAGTACCTGTCAATGTCCAAGAAAACCATTTTCACGTGTGGAATTTTATCTTCAACTGGCTGTCAGGAGAATTCATTTATACACCCGTTGTATCCTTAGCAAAAATATTTTAAAATTAGAACACAGATTTGTTGGAGAACTTGACAATCCTTGACAATCATTATTAAATGAGCATTATACAAATGTGCGTTGATATTTTGTATATGTACCTTAATTGTAATAAACTTAAACATAATTGCTTTGATATGGATGTTCATTTGAAGGATTTGAGGAAACTATCAAGGATCTCAGAACAATCAAAGATACATTTGGGCATCTGCTATTGGTAAAGATTAAAGAGTACTGTAAGTGTGAAGCTTGCACACACACGAGAGAAAAATCTGTTTTAATGTACTTCATTAAACTGATGGTGTGCTTATCAATCGTGCATAAAATGTACATAGCAAAGGATGGTTTCAATCAGTCGATCTTTTGGTTATGGGTCCAGCACAGTTCTGCTGCACCACTCTGCTAACAGATGTCTTAGTGTGATTCAACACAACTACTCTATCTTTGCTTTCTAAAAGTGTGCCCAAGATGGAAAAGTCTAAACGGTAAACGCAGACGTCACTTTGAGCATTCGGTCTTTTATAGTACAAATCATCACACGCTGCCTTACATGGGTGTGTCTTCAAGATCGTTGTGAACCAAACCTTCTGCCAAACTGAATCTTTCGTCGTTAATTCCCAAATCTTCAATGAGAATCAGTGAAACGAAAACCAAGCCCATGTACACAGTTGCGTCCCAGCAAAAATGATGTAAGCATTTGAGAAATAACGAGAGTAGTCTGAACATCTCCAGCCTGTCAACTGCTCTACAAAGAGATCGCTCCCTCTACACCCACTTTATAACGCTGAAAATGATTCAGGAAGCACAGCAAAGTTCTAAAACCAGCGAATGCATCTGCATACATAAAATGTCAATTTTTCAAAAGTAAAATCTTCAGCTTTGAAAGATTGTCATCTATATATTTTCGTTTTTCTCTTTTTACATAACACGCTTTCGAAAAACAAACTGTCTTGTAATGAAGGCTGCATTAGAAAATGTGTATCTAGCTTTGTTAAATTAAAATCGGCACATCCCAGTGGACAAAAGATGTAGAATATACGACTATTAAACGCATACTTTAGACGTATAAATGTGCTCCCTAACTGGTCTAGAATGAAATTCTAATATACGTATATCGTTATATGTCAATTAGACATCTATGATTATATGTTTATTATACATAAATGGTTGGAGTTCTATTATACGGATAAATTTAGAGGACTAATATACATATATAGTTAAAGGTCTATTATACATCAAATAAATATTTTATAGGTGTAGAAACTAGTAAATAAAGCCAATGATTTGTTTTAGAAATTGATTCTTAAAATATACAATTATTCACACCTGAAAAATATGTAGTTCAAATTATACATTATATACAATATTGTAATCAACAAATGGCTACTCATCATAAAAACACAACTAGTAAACTTCAGTTACAAATTCTAGTAACATGGCAATATATATAGTAATGACAAACAAACTAATTACATGATCACGCTTATATTTAACTCAAAACCACATTTCGATTCAAATATAAATTTTAACATTTACAACTTCTATATTTCCATGAAAATATAATTAATGTAGCACAAACGCTACTTTCTAAATAAGACAGAATGAAACAGTTTGTTTTGAGTTTCATGGTGATCCTACTCTCGATACTAATGACATGTTTAATATGATCCCTCGAGAAACAAAAAGGAGTACATTTCCGCCTGGAATGATTGATGCCCAATCAAACATTTTGTAATATCCCCGGAAGTTTATACAGTAGAATCCTGGTTCGTGGCTTAAATTCAAGGTAAAGAAGACTAAGGAAACGAGTTGGAAACTTGATGTCGAACTGGGATTTAAATCACCCGGAACATTTCACTACACTGGGCAGTATGTGCCAGGGAGCATTGTGTGACATGCCTTTGATAACTCAGTTGGTAGAGTGGAGGCCTGTAGTAGAGTCAGTAGGGATTCCTTAGGTCACTGGTTCGATTCCGGCTCGAAGGACGGTGCTTTTTGTGTACTTTAATCAAAGAGTTAAAATAGCGAATCTTATTCACTCAGACATTGATCAAAAGCTCAATAAACGACGAAGCAGAGGCTCCTGTTCCAAAGTCAGCCCACGTCTGATTGTCTTGTTTTGGCCAATATCTGATCTTTGAATTAAGGGAATACTCTGTTTGCTTTGTAATTAAAAAAAAACATACAGTACAAATGTCAATTTCATTTTGGTTTCAAGATCGCAATTTAGTGTGAAACATAAAAGCCAGCTGGATAAGCTTTATTAATTTCCCTCACGGGATCAATAAAGTATAAATCTCTTATACGTCATTTACAATGGCCTTTCAACTAATAGCCCGTGCAGGGATCAAACCCTAGCTGTTTGAGTTGCGTAAGGCTCTGTAACGCGCAGATGAGAAACTAACCACTGCTTCTTCATTATATACACAGTGAGCTATATATGCGAACTTACTGCCTCCTACGGGCTCTGTATTTGTTAGCGGTACAAGACCGGCCGTGGAGAAATGAAGTGAGGAGGGTGTGTACATTATAAGGCTCATAGCGTCCCTGGAAGGGCTCAAACCACCACCCTTTTGGTTAACAACTGAGCCACAAAGACGCATGTACAGTTTAACAATTCTCGGTCTCATTGAAAGTGATACAATCCGTAAAATTTCCAGAGATTCATTTATTTTAAAAGGAAAATCACCAACAGCGGCCGAGATCTACTGGAGTTTTTTCATTCTATGCTGCGATTTCTGAAGGGTACCCTGTGAAAATACGTGTTTTGACGAGAAGGGATGGACATATAAGGTCAAAAGGCTTGGGGAATTGAACTTTAAGGTGAAGACTGCGGGTTCAGTAGCAGCAGAACCTGATCAGTATCAGTTGACTCCGATATACTTTGAAAATAAACTTGGGGATTTAGAGTCAGACGTGCTACCGTTGCACCATGGGGTACTTAATTTAAAAAAATAGAAAAAACAATCAGTGTTTCTGGATCTGTAATTGAGAACAACACCTGCACAAGAGCTGCGCAGGAAGAATAAAATGTGGTCTGGGAAGAAGAGACTCTCTCCGGAAGAGCTGCGCTCTTCACAGGAGATTTTTTTTTTGTGAAGCTAATTTGTCTCCTTTGGGGAATTCAAAAGCACGGACAGCCGTGATTTCATGGCGCAACGGTAGCGCGTCTGACTCCAGATCAGAAGGCTGCATGTTCAAATCACGTCGAGATTAGCTGTTACTTTTTCAGGTTCTGCTGGTCCTGAACACGGAATTCACACCATGCAGTTGAGTTCTATCTGTACACCACATAGATAATCAAACAAAATAGAGCAGTACAGGACCTGCAGTGTGGAGCTCACACAGGCTTACAGTCTCTAGCATTGGAGTGAAGGGGAAAAAAGAACTTTGTTTTTTTTAAGAGAAAAGGCACAGTTCACATCTGCTTAACATCACGTCCAACTTTAGAGACAGCTACTGTACATCAGATAATGGAATCCCGGAAGTTTCAGATAACTTTTTTTAATACAGGTTCAAGCAAACCTGAAAGTTAATGAGTTTCCGGACACTTTTGTTTTATTAAAAAGTGTCTGAAGCCTGAAAATGTAATTTGAAAAAAAAACATTAGCAGGTGCTTTTTGTAACGATTTGCTATTTCATGCTGGAAAACAAAGGAAACAGACCCAACGTTTGCTTTCAGGTGCGGTTCATTACATAATATACATCTATTACTGAGGAGCTTGAATAAAATTTACACGAGCCAGGTAGAAGTCGGACCTACAATCTTATGATCCGAAATCAGACGCGTTGTTTATTAAACCGCTGGCATTTCACAAGACCTGAATTCCCCCATAGTGTGCTCAGCGCCACTACTAGTAATGCACAGCTCCGTCTAAAATGTCAAAGTGAGAAACGTGTTTTCTGATTTTTTATGAGTTTTAAAATATAATCTCTTTAAATCAGACAAGGGGTTTATGTTTCGCATTGAAATTCCGATTGACTGAGAATTCAAAGAAAGACTGTTTTCTTCCACAGCACCGTATAATTATCACATCCACCAGACTCTCCAACCTCTCCAGACCTTGCTGTTAAGCAATTGCTCCGATAAATTAGGTCACGTATCATGTTAAATCATTTCTTCTCAACACAACATTTCCTGGTGCACGTTTTCTCTATGAAAAAAAGACATTTTTCCCTTGCACGATTTCTCGTTTTTTATCAAAGCGTACAGAAATAAAAAAGAAGAAGAAATAGTGTCGCAAAAGAACTCTGTCGTCCTTGGGAGATGTCTAACGCATTGGACATGAAAATGCCAGATAAAAGCCAGTTCTCCTCGTTTCTCAGTGTCGGGGCTGCTATGTAAAAGAGGCAATTTGCTCTGAGCGCAGGTTCAGCGCTTACTGAATGCAGATGTCTCAGAGCGGTGTGTCCAAGTGGCTGTAAAAGGTGATGGTTGTCCTGTCACCGTAGCCTAGTTGGTTAAAGTGCCTCTTTATTAAACAAAAGAACCGAGATTCAAATCCCAGCCGTGTCTTTCTTCCTATCTTGTAGTACAGAACGTACCATTTTGGGCAATCACAAAGGGCTTGATTTTGTTAAATGCATGTGTTTATTTCCTTTCTGGAAAACTTGTTTTTGATTAAATTCACACAGCTTGCGAAAAATGAAATTCAATTCTTGGTTATCAGTGCAGAAGAAATATTACCGTCTGGCAAAATAAACGGGAAGAGATTTTTTTTTTTAACCGAAAACTTGTGATTCGAGAAATGAACCTACCAGTCAGTCTCTGTGGCGCAATCGGTTAGCGCGTTCGGCTATTAACCGAAAGGTTGGTGGTTTGAGTCCACCCAGGGACGGGGTTCTTTTGCGATGTAAACGCTGTCTTCAGTCGATTGGATTTCTTAGCGAAACCATAACCATTTTAATATTTGCAGGAAATGCGAGTGTTTAACACGTGTCAGGGTCACCGGGAAATGTCCAATAATGTCCAACATTGTAACTCCCCAGAAAACCATATTCACTAAAAAAAAATTATCGTCGAATCTTCATTTATACTCCAGTTGAATCCTCTGCTGAAATATTTTAAAAATACAATGCAGGTTTGTTTGAGAACTTGACAAGCATTGTTACAATAGCACTGTGCAGTTGGATTTGGATATTTTGACATATTTACCTTAATTTTAAACATAAATACTATACAGTCTATTGTAATTTTAAAATATGTTAGCTGAGGATGCAAAGGGGTGAAAGGGAAAGGTCAGAAGGTATAGTAAAAACAAGGTTAGGATTGGTGGTAGGGGTGTTGATGGTTTTTCTCTGTAGAGGATGATTGAGTTTTTTATCCTTCTCTGAAGTGAGAAATTGGAAGAGTTGGGAGTTGAGGGATCTGATGAGGTTAGTTATAAAAGGAAGTTGATGTGGAGCTGTTAGCCGTAAAACTTCCTAACGTCTTTGATGTTGTCATCAAAGATAAACTGCAGTAAGCAAAGATAAAAAGAAAATTATCTTTTCTTACTGCTCTGTCTTGCTCACACCTGAAGAAGGCTCTAGGGCCAACATGTTATGTTTCCTTTCTTCTCTTTTCAGCATGGAATAATCCTTTAATTTTTCCTTTGCAGCCTACGCATGCTGACACAGCTACTCACCTGATATATAACATTCCTATAATCGCAACTATGAATGTCCACTGTGGGTATTTTTTCCATTATTATTTATTTTGGCATTGAAGCATATTTTATGTAATACCGAAGTGTCATTATCACTGAAAAACATTTTTTTTTCATTTAGAAAGAATTAAAAAAAATATAAATCACTATGAATTACATTTAACCTGTTCTGATCTAGGTTTTCTATATACTTTAACATGCCATGTTCAGAATGTCACAACACAGAAATGCAACAGTGAAGTTTTGTAATTACAAATGTTCGTGATGAGTGATTTTGTCTCTCTTACCTTAGTGTCGGAATACTAAGATGTTCTGGTAACGAGGAAGGAGGGAATAAGTAATTCAGCAGAAGGGGTGCTATTTTGTTGACTATAAATCCTCACATGCCATGTTCAGAGGGTCATATTAAAAAATGGTACAGTAAATTTTCTTATACTTCATGATTTTCATAATTTGTTACATTGTGTCTCACACCTTTGTGTCAGAATTCTGAGATGTTTTTTTTCTAAACAGGGGCCATCGCAATACAACAGAAAGAGCAATTAGCTTTTCCCTATGAATTCTCTCATGCCATATTCAGAGGGTCATATTTTAAAAATGGTACAGCAACATTTCCTGAAGTTCAGGATTTTGAGAGTCTGTTACATTGTGTCTCACACCTCAGTGGCAGAATTGTGAGACAATTTTATAATCAGGAGGGAGGGTCATAGCAATAAGCAGAAAGTGTCATCACCCTTTGCTCATCCTCCGTTAACCATATATTCTCATATGCCATGTTCTAAATGTCCCATTGTAAACTGCTATAATAACATTTCTTGCAAAATGCAAGATTTTGAGACTTTGAGAATTCACGTTTTGCCTTTGTCTTATTTACTTGTTGTCTAACATGCCAGTTTGTGTTATTGTGAGTTTTGAAAATTGGTTTTCGATTTTCTGAAATGTGTTTCATACAAAAATGCAATTTGGATAATCATTACTTACATATTCCCCTTTACTGAGGATATATACAGTAATCAACTCGGATAAGTATTTTTAAAAATGACTATAGAGAGCCATCTACAGGCGAAAGGCGGCATAACATCACAGCAGCAGCACTTAAGGTGGAACGAAAAACGCGAATAAGAAGCTGGCGAATAAGCAGCCAACTTCAGCCTCGTTAATGCAGCAGGATTGGGTGAGGTAGAAAAATATTTCTTCCTCTGAATCCTAACATTTTTGTTGGTGTTCTAGGACTTCTCGCCTCAGATTAAGCTGCCAATACATCACTTATTTCTACTCCATCAATATCAGCAGTGTTATCAGTACTGAGCCCTAAGTGTAGGTCCTGTCATCATATAAAAACTTGAACGTATCGACTGCATTCACCTGAAAAAATCTGATAAAATTGAAAAATACATCGGAAACAAATTTGCACTGTTTTTTTTTTTCAGATCCAGAAGAGAATCATCATGAGACTCAAAACAGACCTGTTTTTAATTGTTTCCAGGAGGAAAGATTATTCAGATGCAAACATGGGTCCAAAATCAATGTACTCACCTATCGCTGTTGCTTCTTCAAATCCTTCAACTGAACGTCGATATTGAGGGATGATTTCATACAAATTTTGGTTTTCTTTTAAAGCAAATTTTATTAAAATATGAGCCTCTATTATAGTTGTCTTGGATGTTTCGCAAGGTATAATAGACCCCCTTGTGCCCTCTGCTAAAATATTATAAAATACAACAATCTTTATATATATAGAACAGCATTTATGGTTACATGTATATTAAAATTAAGATAAATATACAAAAGTATTGAAATACAAATGTACAGTCCTAACATAATCATGCTGTCCAACTGTCTTTTTTGCTTTTCAAGTTCTCCAACAAATCTGTGTTGTAATTTTAAATATTTTAACTAAGGGTGCAACGAGAGTATAAATGAATTCTCCCGCCAACCATTTGAAGGTCAAAGTCCGTGACTGAATACGATTCCCTTGAATGTTGGCCATGACTGGTCATTCCCAGTGATAATGACTAATGTACTCACTTGTTTACTTGTTGTAGTTCGTCACACAAAAAAACTGCATTTCCTGCAAATATCAAGTGGGTTAAGGTTTTACTAAGAAATCCAATTAAGTAGAATAATGAGAAATGGGCTCGAACTACTAACCTTTCAATTAACAGCTCCCAGAGACTCACATGCATCCCTTTTCTCCATTTGTAAGCTTTTTGTAAAAAAAAAGACTTTATTCTTGCCGGTCTGTGATATTTGTTTTGCACTGATAAGCAAGATCTGTGTTTCATCTTTCGCAAGCTGTATGAATTTCATGAAAAGCAAGTTGTTCTAGAAAGAAAATGAAAACTTGCATTTAACAAAATCAAGCCGCACATGATCATCCAGAGTGATACATTCTATAAGACAAGACAGGAAGAAAGGCACCACTGGGATTTGAACTCAAGATCTCCTGTTTAATAGGAAAACACATTAACCAAATCAGCCAAAGTGCTGTCAGAGTATTAACATCATGTCTGATGTCAGTGATTGCAGCTGACTATCACTGGAGGACAGTTCACTGTGAACAAGTCAGCCTGCATAATGAGGGGAAGAGACCGGCCTCTGTGATGCACTATAGAGTTACACTAACCTTCTGCCCTACTGTTCTCTGCTGCATTCTACCCTAGCAGATAAATATTGGTTTCCATGCGTGTAAGGTTTCTTTTTTTTGTCAAATATTTTCAAGCATATTTTTGCTGTTGAAAATAAGTGGTTTGTGGTTTTGAGTGTTGTGTTCCTCTTCCCTTAGTGTCACCCAAAGTGATACATTGTGCTTTGGCAATTCTTCAGGCTATAGTGTTAAGAGGAGCTCAGTTGAATTAGTTTGCATAGATAAAGTATTTATTTTCCTTTTAATCCTTTAAAGCATATTACATTGTCAATACATTGTATCTTTATTCTTACTAATTGTCATCATTTTTTTTTCTGGCTTGATCTCATAATCAGATATTTCAGAATCTTCCTTAAAAACTAGTAAAAGAAGTGGGACAGATTCATGCACATTAAAAAATATGAAAGGGTAGCAGGACACAGTTACCACCAAACATCTCGTAGATTATGAATGTGCCTAAAATATTTCAGTACTTTAGAGGGTTCTGCCATTTTAGATGTTGTACTGTGCCTGTCTGATTCATCAAATGTGTCATTTAAATCTCCCGTCAATTCTATATCAGTCTTGCAGTAAAGATTGCAATTCATCCCAAAATGCCAAGTTTCCCACTGATGATACGTACAAAGAAATTAATGTACATTTTCCCCTAAAATCAACCAATTTAAAATCAAATGCATCCCTCCTCATCTGCTGTTGGAGAGAAAAATGTCAGAATAAATACAGGTTTTAGAAGTCAGGAGCATTGATAGTCCTATTTTAAAATTATGCTAAAATGCTCAATATATTAAAAAAGTTCTATAAAATGCAAAAATAATTAAAACATATTAAAACAAGGTAAAAAGAAATGATACACAGTTATAAAGATCAGGAATTATCAATTTGAAGTTACAATCCACTTACAATATGCCAAAAATGGCAAGGATATGTAAAACAGGTGTATACATTTTTTTAAAAATAAAACAAGTTAAAAATAAATACTAAATACTTTTAAAATTCAGGAATGTGATTGGTCAGATGCTTATGATGAGTGTTGTTGGTGTTTCGTGTGATTTAGCGAAATGAAAAAATATTCAATTTTAAAACGGCAAGAGCTCGTATGAAAAAAATAGTTCGTAAGTATCTTTGTTGTAACAGCTGCGCCAGAACTAGTGTATTCATATACATCAGAAAAGTACCTGAACTTGACTGGTTTATATTCAGTTATGTGCATTCGGAACAAAAGGGAGACTTACATGGATTTTATTAGGTTTTAGGAATCAGAAAATGTATTTTTACACGTTTATGCCTACGAGCAGAAATAACTTCCTGCTTTCAGCGCTTTAATTGTTTCCGCTTGTAATCTCGAACAGAGAAACCCAGTACTGACTCACAGAAACGCCCCGGAGTTTCTGTGTTCCTGGGATTTAAGAGGGATGTATGAAGACAGTAAAGGGGAGTTTTTTTTTCCCGCTGTAGAAGGCGGTGTGACGAGTCTGGAGGGAGGAGACGCGCATTCCGCACGGGGAGCGCAGAGCAATGAGTTTCACCTGCAGCTCGCCGAACACTGCTGGGCAAAGCTTAAATTAAAACCCTTTTTCTGAAACATTGAGTGTGAGGGGTAACTGGTGGAGTTTATAGCCAAATAAAGGGCTGTATTGGATGAAAGTAGTAGATTGCGTGAGTGACGAGTAACGAGCTCGATCAGACCCAAACTCCATACGTGCGGTAAAGTGAAGAGTACAGATGCAGCCATTCAAAATGGGTGGGGTATTCCGCGGCATACCCCGGTGGGCGTGTCGCGGTATCACGCGGTTAATCGCGTCATTTGATGCCATGCCGGAAACTATCCGCGTCACCTTGTAAAACCGCCGGGGGGAGCTTAACCTCTCATGTACAGCATTTGAGCTTTTAATTTTGAACTGTGTATTACAGTATGTTAATCATCAGTCATTAAAATGTTGGTATATTTTATTAAAGCAAGATTGCTCAGTTGGACAAAAGTACACAACCTACCTTTATCAGAAATATTTATGCATCAAAGCCTTTACTGAAGATATTACTAATAGTATTAATAATGGATGACTTTGGACAAGCTGTATACTCAAAGTATAATTTCTTTAGCACATTTGTACAAGCACTTGCAATCTGTCCAAGCCATACTTTGTCAGGCATTTTGTTTTACTTCAACGGGCATAAAAACTTCCTTGCTTTTAACAGGGCGTTTCATAATTTCTAACTATGAAAATGATTTAAAATGCGACACCTATCATTCAACTAGAGCTCAAAATATCACAAGGATCCTCAAGAGCACAGCAAAGACTGTATTAAAAGATACTTGTATGTATCAACATTTTCTTTTCCGTATACCAGATTTTATGGAATCACTTCAGAAGGGTGTCAGCCAGTCAGATTCCAGGAATCGGTACTTTAAAGGAAAAATACACACTGGTATTCCATTTCTCCCTAACGATTTTAAGCATCCAAGTATTTAACTAGCATGTGAAATAGCATGTGAAAAAGTGGTAGTTTTAAGCTTTTCTGCTAATATAATATGGAATCGCGTATCTAAAAAATTGAATAACGATATGATTATATTCGTGTACTGCGACAGGGCTGTGTAGGGCTGTTTCGCCTCTTTCTTCATGTGACTTCCCTTGTAGCCTACTGGTCTACATGCCCGATTACCAACTCACGGGTTGTGTGTTCAAATCCAGCTGGTGCTGGACTTTTCTCTTAAGAAACATTTCTTCGAAAAAATAGAATAGCGATAGTATGGACAGTCAATTGACTTTTTTATTTCAAAATATCACAACATGATCGATTCTAAGTCATTTTTGATAACAATGAATAGTCACCTTCTTGCCTTCTGACAACGGTCCCTGCTTCTGCTTCCTGGTTCTATTGTGTGTGTGTGTAATAGAGTAAATTTTTATAGAGAAATGGAGGCTGGACAGTATGCGTTACAATATAAACATTTATATTGATTTAAATCGCAAACGTGTGTTTAATTATGTGTTTTTTTATCATAATCAGGCTAATGCAACATAAATTGATACAGTATCTTTGTCTTCTAAGTATCTTAATAAACTTTCAGCATAACTTTCTACCCGTTTAGATTTATATCTCTTGGGATTTTGGGATCAAACGTGGAAGGATTAGATTGTAATCATTTTTATTTTTCAAGTACGTTTTAGAAAAGTGTAATCTATACCTGCCCAGACTGAACGCCTTCCTATACCCCGCCTTTCATTCCTGTAATGCTCTTCCCCACGCACACCAGCCGGGTGCTCTTCGGCCTCTGCCTGGGGCGAATGTATATTTTGATATTTACACCCGGCGCGGCACAGAGGGAGTGTCTGCATTTAAAACTTAGTTTTTAAAATTAGTCAAGCAATATGAAGCATCTCCTTTTACTTTTAAGTCCCTTAAATACATTGAGCACAGCTTTCTCACCACTTAAGATTGCTTTTTCATACCATCCTTACACAAAGCAGAAACTTTCCGATGACATACAGTACAAGTGGAAAGATTACAGATGTTACGTTATACGTTTCATCTAAACAAACACCACAAAACTATTCTTGATTGTATGTCTGAATGTTATGTTACACCTACAGTAGTTCACTGCTTTAAATACATCGAATTAAGAAAGTTATGTGTAGCACTTTAGATCTTTTTTTCTGAACCAGGGAAAATCTGATCATGTTTCTCTATAACAATAATAAAAAACTTTATTTTACATATCACTTTTAAAAGTGGCATCTCAAAGCAATACAGTAGATCGAAAAACAGTTAAAAGGGACCAAAGTAAATACCAGGCAAACGCGTTTTTAATAAAATGCTTTTATTCATTCAGCAGAGAGAGACACACACACCGGTTTCCATTGACAAAATTGTTTTTTTTTCAATTCTTTTTGTCTAACAGGAATGTTTTGTTTGTGGTTAGACTAGAGGAAAAGAGCTCCTCCTTCTACGAAGCATTTCGTTGATCCGATCACAAATTATTTTCCAGTCGCACGCAGTAAGGGTTGTAAAGCGCTGATTCTTATGGAATGTGTTCCGCCGGGGATTAAAAAAAATATATTTTTTTTAATCGCGTATCTAAGGAAAATTGCAGTATAACTTTGTTCATGCACATCATTATACAGTATCTCATTTTGTATTTCGATAAAAAAAAATCGTTTGCCCAGCCACTATTGTTGTTATTGTTTTTATCCTGTAAAGCGCTTTGAGGAGCACAGCTTTCTCACCACTTTCTCACCTTCTCACCACACCATCCTTACACAAAGCAGAAACTGATTGTATTTTCCGATGACATACAAGTGCAAAGATTACAGATTTTAATCGTCTTTTTTCTGAACCAGGGAAAATCTGATCATGTTTCTCTATAACAATAATAAGCTTTATTTAACATTTCACCTTTAAAAGTGGCATCTCAAAGCAATAAAGTAGATGGAAAAACAGTTAAAAGGGACCAAAGTAAATACCAGACAAACGCAAATGCATTTTTAATAAAATGCTTTTATTCATTCAGCAGAGAGTGAGAGGGACATCCAGCAGAGAGAGACACACACACACCGGTTTTCATTGACAAAAGTAATTGTTTTTTTTACATTTTTTTACATGTTTTGTTTGTGGACAGACTGTCCACAAATGTGAGACTCTCTCTCAGACTTACATTCCCGAATGTCCTCCGCCCTGGTCAACAATCCTAGGAAGAACACGAAACAGCCTGTTAATAAAATTGTTACAATTTTGTTCAGTCAGTTCTTCCTCACAGAATTTATAGATCGCATCGATCAGTTCCTGCTTTGTGACGGGCTTAGCAGTTTTCCGAACGTAGTCTTTCAACGAATGCCAAACCATCTCTATCGGATTTAGATCTGGTGATTCGGCTGGAGTTTTTACCCAGTTCACTCCTTCTGCTTTAAGCCTCGCCCTTGCTGCTGTGTGTTTCGGTTCGTTGTCTTGAAAGAGACGGTGCCTTGATCCAAACTGCTCCCTGATATATGGGGCGGCATGGTGTGTGACCACGACTTCCTCGAAGAATACACGGTCCATAATTCCTTCGAAAATAAGAAGTGGTCCCGGGCCTCTTCTAGATATACCCCCCCAGACGTGAACCTTCAGTGGATGTTTGGGCTTTGGCTTGTCCACATGTCTCCCCTTTTTGCAAAATGCCATTGTTGAAAACTGTTCCAGAGCCACTGTTGTTTCGTCGGTAAAAAGTACATCCTGAAATGCCTCCCCCTGTTCAATCCATTGGAGCGCTTGCTTGAGTCTTTCCTCTTGAGTTTTTCTGTATCTCCATCCAAGCCTCCTGCGTACTCTTCTTATCGATGTCGGGCTAATGGTCGCACCGAGGTCAGCCCAGAGCCGTCTTTGGACTTGCATCGCCGGTAGCTCATCATTTTCATCAGTCAGTTTGTCGATAGCTCGCACAATAGGACTTGAAAAAAAAGAGATCAACAGTTAGTTTTAAAAATAATGTGCGTAGTTGTATTTACATGCAAGAAAGGTATTTTTAGAAATTTATTTACCTTTGAATCGTCCTCGGTTTAGATTCTCTTTGCCTCCTCTCCCCTTTATAATGCCTTCTCACTGTGCTTTCAGAAACGAAGATGTCCATCAAAGCCAACTGCTGTACAATGTCCCGTGTTGACTTCCCATTTCTTTTCATCTTCATTATTTGGTGTGAGAGAGTCTTCATGATTTTGGTCATTGTCTATCTCCTTACCAGAGCGATACAGTGGTGCAGCTTGAATTCTGTACCTATATACTGTATGATATGGTACAGATAAAACTTACACTATACCGATGAGCTAATGCCAGGGAAAGACACTCCTATTTTATTTAAAACACAATACGCCAGGAAATGTGTCTGATGCATTAGCAAGTTAAAACAATTGGGTCGAAAACCTGGGCGTAACACCATTTCCTTTTTCTGATCACTCGCTTTCTGGATACACGTCTCACCTGTCCTGTTCTTTGTTTTCCTGGTTTGCTGATTAAGCCTGCTGCGGTCCACTCCTACCCTCACACCTAAAGAATACTATTTTAAATTTCTTGGCGCAGTTCATTAACCATTGTATGTGCTGTCCGTGCCCAAAATGCAATTTTAAAAAAAGTCAAAAACCGCGCTCAAAATGCAAATTAGAGCTCTCTGGCAAGAGGAGACACCCGAATCAATGTAACATGCCACAGTTTGTGCATGAACAGGGTAATACTGCCTATTCCCTTTGATACCCGATTAAAAAATAAAATAAAAAATGTTTTGAATCCCCGGCGGAACCAGGCATCCATATGAATCAAGTAACAGGTTTATCCCATGCTGAAAAAAAGAAGAAAGATAACACATTCCATAAGAATTGACTGAGCTCCTATTCTTTTTATGCTCAGCTACTAAGATTTCCCTTCAGTGGTAAAATTCAATATCTACAACGGGCACAGTAAAGACGTTTACTGTACTGTAAGTCTTTCTACGACAGACCAACGGACTACGAGTGCCCCCGTCGGTCAACCAATCACATACCGCGGTACCCCGCATCATCATGCGTCACGATGCGCGACGCCGTAGCCAATTACTTCCGGTACGTGTCTGTACTGCGCACTTTGAATGGCTGCATCTGTACCTCCTTGTGATGCATCAAGAATACACAAAACTACGGAAGTCCGTTTCCGCCAGGAAGTGGAAAAAAAATGCGCTATGGTATCTCAAATTTGCGATTTCGAAATTAACCCCATTTAATTCTGTCCTTTTGTTATTGTAATGGATTCAGGTTCTAGGGCTTGTGCACTTGCCGCTCCCGCCCTAGTTCGTGCCTCACTGTATAGGCTCGAACCCAGGTCTTGCCAACTAAGTTACGGCAGCGTGGGGAGTCTGGTGAGTGCCACAACTTCCCGGGGTGTGAGCGCCAGCCGCGGCCGGGTATCAGACTGGTTGTCCGGCCAGCTGGCTTATATTCTACACAAGCCGGCACGTGTGAGCTTTAAGAGAAGCAGGACGCTGGTACCTGAAATGGACTGGCAGTGGCAGGCCGACTTGGTGAACATGAGAGACTACAGTGAGTTCAACGATGGTTTCTGTTACATCTCCTCACATATAGACATGTTGTCTAAATATGCCTGGGCCGTGCCACTGAAAAGTCTGGAGGTGTCGTGACAAGTGATTTCCGAAATATATTTCAAGAGGGTCGTACTCCTAAAATGCAAACTGATGACAGAAAATAATTTCTTAACAGGACCTTCCAAAATTTTCTCAAATGTGAGAATATTGAACAATTCATTATGTCCAGTGATGTGAAGGTTAGTGTAATAGAGAGGTTTAACAGAACTTTTTCCACTGCACGTTTCATTTCATGTATGAGCTGATCGATGTTGCAGTAGTACCCTCTAGGTAAGGTACATGTTCATCAGCGATTAGACTATATGGACAGAAAATCTTCATCTTGATCAAACGTGTTTAGCGTATGCGGATAGTGCAGCTCGACCAGACCCACTTCCCAGCTCCTGTCCAGGTCAATCGCCTTTGCCAGATGCTCTGTGAAGCACGCGCTGGTGTTCTTTGGAAACATCTTTGAGGATGAACTACTGGCCAGCGTAACCTAGAAGACATTGGGGTTCATTTTTCAGCACCTCTATATTTCTTTGACCTCGGAAGCCTTTACCCAACTATTGAATTTATCGCTTTATCTGCGCCACTTTACCAAAATCTGTTTGTTTTTTTCACGCCCCCTGGCTGCTTTAATCTTTTGGATGCGATAGACGCTCTCAGAATTGGGGTTTATCTTCTGTAGCTGTTCTGTGTAGAAAGAGCCCTTAATGTCATCGCCTGCGTAGTCCTGCAGTTTGTAATAGAGTCTCAGAGCTGTGGTCCGCTCTTTGACAATGAAAATTTCATCTGTGAAGGTCTGTTCATACCCCTTCTCAAACATTCCCTTTTATTTTGGACACCCGCACATGATCACCTACATTAAATGAAAACTTTGACGGTTTTCGCTTAAAGTGTTCGCCATAGACGGTTCTCCACATCTCAAGGGAGTTATCAGTCGTAACAGAAGCCGTGGGTCGTTTAATAGTCATGTGGTAACTATGATTATAAAAGTAAATAAGATCAGACAGATCGATATATCGAAAGGTGTTTTTGTGTGTCAGGTACCTCCACATTTTTGTTTTAATAGTTTGGTTAAACCTCTCTATCACACTACTGCTCTGTGGGGGAAGGAGGGACATCCACCCTATAACAACACCATTGGTTGAAAAGGGGGTGGGACATGGGGTTTTAAAGTTTTGACAGACGCTGCACACCACAGTGGGGCAGACTTGAGTTTTAGTAGCTCTCAGTTACCAGCATTGGATAGCAAGGTGCCCGGTACGTTGATTTCAGTGTGGTCCATTATCGGTGTTGTAGAAGCTCCGTAATCAATGGTACTACAATACTCAACAGTGTCCCGATAAAACTGCCGGACTGGTTCACCAAGAGTCTCTTTCTTTTAAGAGAAAGACCCCTTTGACTCAAAGTCTTTAAAAGCTTATGCTTTCTCTTCAGGGTCCCAAACTGCTTAGCAGGCTTAGCTATTGCCTGTACAAGATCATCTGAAGCCCCACAGAGAATAGCTTCCCGGTGACTGGGGCTGGCTTTTACCAGAAAATGTAAGTGTTAGGTTTCTCCGAACGTGTGAAGACATGATGACGGCCCGAACGTGTTTTTTTGACTGAGTCTGTGGTTGCGAGATCACCGACTTTTAGATTCTTTAAATACATAAGCCACGGGTACATCTGGGGGGAAAAGACCTGTTCACAAGCGATAGTCATCTGGGGTGTCGGCATTTAAATCCACCAACAAGTAACCGAAAGGTTTTTTAGTAGCGTCCTCAAACGCTTCCAAAAAAATCTGGCTTTACCGGGATACATATGCCGTGACAGGGTTGTAATCTGTAGTTTATCTCTAGGGTTTTTAAACAGCACCATGTACTTTGTATTTAATGCTATGGTTCTACTTTTCCGGCCTTGACAAAACACATTTTGGATGATATACATGATGCTGAGGTTTCGGTGGTGTACGTATTTGGTGAAAGCTTTTTCTATCTCATTATTTTCACACGCAGACTCCATCAAATCATCAACTATAATCAAATTTACTCTATCCGGTGGCAGTAGCTGGTCATCGGAAAACGACGTCGGTAGCCCTTCTATAAAATGAATGTATGGAAATTTCACAAGCAACTCAGCGTATAGAGGTTGCCAGCAGCTGTAACACCAGACTATGTTTTCGGGTTTACGAGTCATAACGGTATCACTGTTCTCCAAGAGCTGTTTTATAAAAACTTTTACCGCAATTCGAGGGTCAGGACAAAATGCATGAAAAAGGGTGTTTTAACCTGACATCCATCGTGTCAATATCCGTAGGGCAACGATGTCAAATTTTCTTGCAGCACCCGCTTGTCGTACACCACCTTCTGGGTTTTCTTTAAGGTCCGGGTCTCAATGCGCCAATCCTTTTTAACACGCACGATCATCGGCTGTTGAATAGAAATGTGTTTAAATTCCCGGCACTCTGCATAAGGGTTAACGCCATAGTCAAAAACCAAGTCCCGCAGACTCTCAAAGTTAACTTTTTCACAATTGTTCACATTGAGCGTAATGCCTTTCACCTTTAAACAGGCTTTCCCACCAGACAGCTTGTACCCGTACGACTTGGGTCCTGTTGATACAAACTCGGTGATGTGTTGTCCAGCATCGATTTCGCTGGTCAGCTCACCCAAATAGTCACCCAGCCCCGGATTCCACTCACCCTCCCGGCTCACAAAGATAACGGAATCTGTGTCGTGGTACAGACAGTGGCCTTGCAAAGCGTTTAGCAGATTGTATAACTCCCAGCGGGCAAAGGCGGTTGTAAAGCTAGCAATGAAAATGTTAGTGTTTGAATGGCCTGTATAGTGGTGTTTAGTGTTTAGTGTGTTTCCACATAACACAGGCTGTGTTTTCATTGATAAACTTGCAGGCTGACACCTCATGATATGGCGTAAATAAGTACTTGAACAATTCATCGGGGTTTCTCACAATGGTGGTCTGTGGTAAATTGTCTCTTTGTCCATACTTCCCCCACAAACTGTTCAAGGCAATTTTTGAAAGCTGTCTTTTGGCCGGATTCTTTTTAATGTTGCCGGGGTCCAGCCGGACACCCTCTTTTTCATAATATTCGCTGATATATTTTTGTTGTTTCGCGACATCTGTACACCCCTCTGGAAACCCCAAAGCTTCCTGTTTCCCTTTCAGATGCAGTTTGATGTAGTCGGTAAAAAGATTGTGTGAGGACTTTTCGAAATGTCAAATTTCATAAATTTTACCCACTCTATACCCCAGATCTAAGGCCATAATTCAGGGGCGCACCAGACACCAGTCAAGGCGCGATCTTCATCACCGTGCTCACAGGGGGTGGTCTGTTTTGTTTCACCACATGTACGACAGTGTTGACAGTTTTTTTGTCAATTTTGGTTGGAAGAACTGGAAAGTACAAACATCTGGGTGGGTAACCTTTCACCTTTGCTAAACCGAAATATTGTTTTAAATCTCCAAAGTTTTTATAAATTATTCGGGGGTGCCCCAGTGGGTTTTTTTAGTTTTGTTCACAAATGGATACAGACTGGTGAAATCATAGTAATGGATTTTTTCACCGGGCTGCGCTGTGTAATGCAAACAAATCTCATTTGTTCTCCCCCCAAAAAGCGACTCGTGCGGTTGCAGAGGCTCTGGTAACTGCGCAGCTGTTAGAAATTTACCCAAGTCTCCATTTTCAACAAGCATGTCTCTGAACTCGTGCTCCCACAAAACACGCACGTTAAAAGCTCTCATTTTGAGAAAATTAATTTTCACCATCGTCTTTCTGTACAACCAACCAAAAGTAGTGTTTGTCATCGGATTAAAATCGTTTTTACAATAACAAACGCTACAACCGTGAAAAAAGCAACCGTTGAACTCAAAGGCTGTCGGCACTCCGTCAATTACAGCATAACCATCCACAAAATATGGGCCAACCTTGAACTCACCGGCCGTGGTTAACGCGTGTTGGATTTTAACGGGCTCTGTGCGTTCGATGTACATAAGCCATTGAATGCTGGGTGTAGAAAATCGTTTTTGCTGGCGGTGGTAATTTTCATGGGGTAGCAACGCAATCGTCTCTTCCTGTAAAAACATAAGTCTGAACATGGCCATGCAGACACTAGCGATGGTCACAAACTGAAAGGGGTCGATGCAGACAACGCAGGCGGCCCCTGACTCAGTCACGCGTGTCTGTCTGGTCATATTCATGACCTCGTCCCGAAACCTGATACAGCCTTCTCTTAGAATTGCCACATCCAACTGGCAGTAACGTTTCAACTCTCTCTGTAAGTTAAACACACTTCCCCTGCATTCTTCTTACCAAACCAAAAACTCGGCTTTCTTGCTCGGCAGCATGTAGTTAATGCCGTAAAGTTCTGGCGGCGGCATCGGTCCGACATAATTTTGGTTTTCTGAAGTGTTCATCAAGTGTGGAAAATTCCCCTTAGCCCCAGGGAACCCCATGGCGGCCGGCAGTTTGCTTAATTTCATAGGTAGAACGTTTAAAGAATCGATAAATCTGATGTTCAGAGCTTTTACAGTCATACACATTATCTTACCACCCTGATTAATTAGTTCAACGTCCATCTTTTCAGCTAACAACTGTCTGATTACTAGGTAATTATCATATCCCTTGCCATTGTGCGATATGAACGTATGGTTTTTAAAACGTCTATCGATAAATTTACACACAAAATCCTTTAGACAAGTTTCACCATAAAATTCCCAGCTTCGTTTATTGTCAATATGAAGGGCGTGGACGTTATTTTTGTATGTGTGTCCCCGGTTCTTGCATGCATTCAAAGTACAAAAAAATGTACTTGTTTGAAATTTAGGGGTTGTCCAAAGGCGGTATGTAGCACAAATGTGTGTCTGGGGTGTCGATCATGTTGTTACAACGCGAGCAGTTTCTCTTTACATTTGTGACTTGCGAGGTTATAAACCCCACATTTCTCACGAAAGACCCTGCGCTCACACTTACTCACACCCGTCGCCTCATTCCGCAAGTGTCTCGCCAAACACCGAGAGCTACGACAAAAGACCTTACAGGCCGGGCAATTCTGAATTTCGGCATCAATTTTGCAACACTGGGGATCTAAACAGGTTTTACAAGCTTTACCACAGGCGTGTGCGTTCTTGTGGCTATACGCCACATGGCAGTTAGTGCAAAAATACGCCGCCCCCACAAAAGCTTTAATATTTAAAACCCCATAAAAATGCTCTTCATGCAGTAGAACAAAAAGTATTTTAGAAATTTGGTGGTGTGGGCCCCGTTGTAAAATATTTCCAATCACCCTGGTAGTGGTACAAAATTTTAATGACCACCTTTAAATGTTTTTCAAAAGCGGTAATGTCTGACAAACTAATTTTCTGATTCTCTGGAAAACCCAACTCTTTGTGCATTCGTTTAGCACCCTGTAACATTTCCCCATGGGTACAACCTTCATTCAACAAACCGTACACACACCCGGCGAAACACAGATTACCGCCCGTGTACTGTAAGTCGATAAGGTGCGCTTTTTTCTGAGCAATTACCCGGCTGTACAGACCGAATTTAAATCTTCGGCGGGCACCCCCCTGCATATTCCTAACTATCTTTACCACTAATCGGTGTCACGACCACCAGGCAGTCAAGACCAACTCGTAAGTGAGCTAATCAGCCCCAGCAGCGGGTGATTAATTACAAACGCCGCCGCACGAGTTAAACCACCTGCTCACACTCACCGTGCGGTGCGCAGTGCTATTTATACCATCTTCACCTGCGTCTGCACTGGATCCTTCGGAACAATCGGAGGCTGTCATCAGTGAGAACCTCTGTGTGGCTCTGTAAGAGGTCTGAGATGTGGCTTAAAAAATCAGCAGCATTTAATTCTCCGGGTTGTCTCCTGCGTGAGAACAAGGGTTTGTTAAAACCACCTGCAGTCAAACGCAGCTGTACAAAATCATTCACCCCGATGTTTGGAGAAAGTTCATCCAATATTCTCTGGACTGCACCATGCACAGTGTCTATAGCCTGTACATACGAGGCTATTCTGTGGAGATTAACAAAATGAAATTCTTCATGGTGCTCTGTTGCTCTAAAATTATTATAAGACCTGTTATAACTACGTATATGCTCCAGGAAAACTAAGGGGTCTCTATTCGCCCCTGCACCGCCACCAACCCGATTCAGATCGTTCAGTACAACCGGTTCTCGGTTACCAACATCCTGTTCTGCTACAACACCCTTGGGCCTTAAGTTATTTTCTACCACTGCATTCTCATTGCATGGTTAGGGCGGCCCTTTGGAAATCTGATGCCTCTCTCTGAATCTTTGATGACGCAACAAACATGCTTTTGCCAGTTTAATTCTTTTATTTATGTACAAACGATGGTGGCAAGCAGTCAGTCTTTTAAACACTTTTTAGACCGCATGCTTAGTCATTTATCACCGGGGATTTGCACCAATGAAGCATGAAATATCATCATCATCATGGTCTGAAATCCTGAGTTTAGAGCGGCATCTTCTGTAGAAATTATATCCAAGAGGTTAGTGGTGAAAACCTGGGTCTGTTTTGGAAACAAGGTCTGTACACCGGCTAAAACCGCTCTTAGACGCTCTAAAGCTTGTTTTTTGGACACCTCATTAGTGATTGCCGTTGATAGTGACTGTGTAATACCGCGCACTGTATCTAGCACATCACCCAACACCGTCTTTAGGCGGGTTATGATTTCTCTCCGCAGGCTTGACACGTCTGGCTTTGGTCAGTGTCTTGACAGCCGTCTCCAATGCAGTCACAACCTTAGGGTCAAGGAACAAGTTACCCGGACATTTTGTTACACCGGTTTCCTTTACAACTGTGGTGGCGCTACTGGGTCAAGCGGCGTGGTTAACGGCCTATAGACCCTCGCACAGACCAGTCGCTTTTAACTTTAAAAGCTAAGCAGTTTTAAAATAAGGTTTTTTAACACTCCCAAACAGAAAACTACTCGAAGTAGGATCTTTCAGCGAATTAACATCCTAACAAAAGAAGTAACGTTTGCCGTAAGTGGATCATAACACATCTTGACCACGCTTAAATTATATTAACCTTTGATTGTTGATTTCAGACGTTTTGAGCTCGTTGACCCAGTTAACGTGTTGGCTCGTCGCAGTTTATTTTTTGAAGGTCCGGGGTCTGCACGGAGTGGGAAAATACCATTATTGAAAGAACTCAACACCGCAAATTACCAAAAAATAGAAAAACGGTGGGGATTTTTATTATAGACATGTTTAAATGGCCATGCTAAAAGAATGTTTTATATAATAGCGACCTCTTCTCTCAGGCGATCTGATAATATGCCCCGCACCCCCTGGTATGACGTGAACATCTGCATGTTTTTTGCGGTGGGATTGTAAACCCCAAACAAGGTTTTTTAAATGTGTAGCGACTTGTCCCTTCTCCCGCGTCTGTGGAATAGACACATACGAGTTTTGGTGTGGAGTATGTACCCCGGTGTCTTTAAGACTCACATGGTCGTAAAGCGTTATTCAAAACATTGTCGTAAATACTCACCAGTGTTGGGCTGCGCCATAACTGGCCTTTTTACAGCTGTGGTTTTCGGGGCTAGTGGAAATGAATGGATACACACAGTCACGACCACATTACGGAACAACTCCCTGGTATTTCCATTATAATAATTCAATATTGCCTAGTATACAACTATTATACAACGTTTTGTAACTACAGCAAACATGAGACATGCACCGTGACGTTGTAATTGTCTCACAAAAAGCCGGATATACATACCGCTGAAATTCGTGGAGTCTTCGTCTATCAAGTCGAGCAATGTTAAGTCTGTAAATAGAATATCTTCAGACCGTTGAAATTGATCGGCGTGATCCATTCTGACGAGTTAGGCGATAACGTGAGACTGTAAGAAATGGAATGCAGCCAAAACTTCGCCTGTTAAACCGCTGGTACTTATACACAAACCGATAAACTCTTCTAAGAAACCCCCTACATAAAACCATTAATCTTCGGTATCGTTGGGTGTGCACGTACTGGGCTGTAGAAATTAAGAAACATTTTAGAAAACGTTTTAGTCCGATATAATGTTAAAATCTATATTATTTTAAGGCATACAACGGTGTCTAAATTTCATAGCTGTTAAAACGTGTTGAAAATGTGCCACGGTGTCTGTGTTTGATTCACCAACAGACCGCTAAGAATATTATCAAGCAAAATGTTTTTTATTAACGCTATAAGAAAATGTATCTGTTCTTTATAGGGACGTGTTCACAAACCAAGCTTGACGTTTTCAGGTTTTATTTTTTCGCGCTGCGCTGTTATGAACATTTTTGCGTGAAATACATGTGGTGCTTGTAAATTAGAAAACTTTACATGAATTTAAAGTGTTTGTAAACTTTCCCAGGGGGTCAATTTTACCTCCCCCCTCCACTCTGCATTCCAGAGCCTTTAACTAAGCTCCCCACACACCGCACGTCTCCAAAAATCACAAATTATCTCTACAAAGTAATTTTAGAACTTTAGGGGCAATCCGTTAAAGTATGAAGAACAACACCCCATCAGTTGTTGCCTGTTACTACCTTAAAGACTTTTACGCTTGCGCTGTGTGGAAATTTATCTCAAGCTTTCGAAAAAGCTGTCGCGAATGTGTTATTAAAAATAAACTGTGTCTTATTACATTATTTTAAAAACTTTAAGACCAACCCCGCGTGTTTAAAATTTATTTTCTGGGGAAACACAACATTTGTGTTTGCGTTCTGTGTTAATACTTTAAAACTTATAAACTGATATGTGAATACTTTTCGCTCTCGATAAATCAGGGGGTCATCACAACCAATGTTGTGATGCATTTTAAAGCATTTTAAAGATAGATGTGTATGTCGAGAACTTGAGTGAAATTATTGCAGATCTGATGTTTTCAGATCAGAAAAGGAAGCCTGGGGGGGTTCTACAGTGTGTATTCCAATATAATGCGTGTTTTGCACAGAACCTGTGGTAACACCATCCCGCTGATTACGCAGGCAAATTTTTATGCCCTGCTAGATCAGATCGCCCAGTGTGGTTTGCATGGCTTTAGACATGGGGAGCGGAAGGGGGTTATGAATGCTTTTTCAGATGCCGCAAAGTTTCTCGGCAATGTCGGGGTGGTGGTTACGTGTACCGAACTAATTTTCCGCACCAACATTTAATTGTTGAATGCAAACAGGAGCTGGTAACGCGTGTGTGCTGCGTTGTTTCAGTGTTTGAAAACCCCCTCTTGAAATAAAACGGTTCACATTTCACATACTTGCAAACTGGAGTCTGTAACTTGTGCAAAAAGTGCTGCTGCGCTGTTTCTGTGTTTGAAAACCCCCTGTTGAAATAAAGCGGTTCACATTTCACATACTTGCAAACTGGAGTCTGTAACTTGTGTAATAAGTGCTGCTGCGCTGTTTCTGTGTTTGAAAACCCACTGTTGAAATAAAGTGGTTCACATTTCACATGGTGTTTGTCCTGCAAATTATTTCCGTGAGACTTTACGCAGTCAGTGTGTATGTGTGTACTTACACCCCTGCTGCTTTTGAGACACGGCTTGTGCAGCGTATAAGCAGCCTGGCCGGACAACCACTCGGCCACCCGGCCGCGGCTGGCGCCGCTCACACCCCGGGATCTCGCGGCCCGCACCAGACTCCCCGCGCCGCCGTAACTACCTGATTTCCTAGGGTTATAATAGAGTGCACTCATCCCCGCGGCAGACATGGTCCCCTTCCAAACCAATACACACTTTCACACACCTAAAGCACGGGGATGCACCGGCTGGGGGCTTTTGGACCCTGAGGCGCCGGGCCGACCGGCCGGGGGGGTTCCGACGCACACCATTGGCTCCTGAGGGGGCGGGACATGCACAAATAACAACACGCCATTGGCTGGCAAGGGGGCGGGACAGCCAACCACCGCGGACGACCATTGGCTGGAAAAGGGGGCGTGGTACCTGTCAAAAGTTTGACGAAAGGTGTCGCTTTATACTACTCATATTCACCCATGGAAAAGTATCTTTGAATGGCTGGCGGGAGATATAATTTATATTGCTGTTGCGTCCTCTGCTAAAATAGTTTAGAAATACAACGCGGATTTGTTTGAGAATTTGACAAGCATTGTTACGTTAGCACTGTGAAGTTGGATGTTGATATTTTGATATATTTACCTTCATTTTAACATAAATATAAACATCAATGCTGTACAATCTACGATGTACAAACACAGGTATATTTTGAGTCTCATGCTGATCATCCTGTGGATCCAAAAGAAAATTTTAAAGCTGATACATTTTCGATTGTTATTTGCATCTAACTACAACGTCCCTGGAAAAGAGATTTTATAAGTTGCGTGCAATCGGTATCGTTTACTTTACGTATGGAAGTGGAAATAGTTTTAAAAATGTTTTCTAAAGAAGATTGTATTGCCAGGACCTGCCTTTAGCGCTCAGTAGCGATGACGCTGTTGATATAGATGGAGAAGAAATGTAAGATGAATTGATGATCTAAGCTAAAATAGCCCTAACACGCCTCCTGTAACAGTGTTTGTATTCATAGCAAGTAATATTCTTTTTCAAACCCGAACGTTGCTTTTGCATTAAGTGTTATGTAACCACAAGAGAGAATGAATAAAATCTTTTTCAGGGACGCTGATTGTTTTCTTTGGGGGAATTAAAAGCACTTGAGGCGAGTGACCTCGTGGCGCAACGGTAGCGCGTCTGACTGCAGGTGCTGCTGGTGCCGAACCTGGAAATTACACCACGCAGTCGGGTTTTAGCTGTACACCACATAGGTAATCTGAACGAAATAACAGCGCAGTACAGAACACCCAGTCAGGAGCTTATGCAGCGAATCATCTCGAACATGACAAGAGGAAAGACACACTGCATATCCGCGAAACATCACGTCTGGCTTTAGAGACAGTAACATCAGAGAATGGAAGTTTCAGACCTCTTCATTATTACAGGTTCAAGCAAACCTAAAAGTTAGGGAGTGTTTGGTCACATTTGTATGAAAAATTGTCTGAAGCCTGTAATTATAATTTGCCCTTTTTTAATTGTGGTTGAAAT
The DNA here is from genome assembly GCF_040954835.1 of Lepisosteus oculatus. NCBI lineage: Eukaryota > Metazoa > Chordata > Actinopteri > Semionotiformes > Lepisosteidae > Lepisosteus > Lepisosteus oculatus. The sequence goes on along the minus strand of NC_090709.1, from coordinate 20,923,965 downwards.
CAACTCCCATGTACTAACACCTTACAGTATATTCATGTTTACTTAAATGACTAACGCTATTGGACATTAGCGGGTGCGTTTTGTAATGATTTGCTATTGCATGCAGGAAAAAAGGAAACCAGACCCAACGTTTGCTTTCAGGTGCGGTTCATTTACATAACGGACATCTATTTCTGAGGAGCCTGATTTAAAATCACACAACACCGATAGAAGTCGAATCGACAATCTTATAAACCGAAATTAGACACGTTATCCATTAAACCATTTGCCCGTCACATAACTGAATTGCACATGGTGAGTTCAGCGCCGCTACTAGTAACACACCACCCCATCTAAAATTTCTAAGTGAGAAACGTTTTTTACATTTTTATCAGTTTTAAAAAATCTCACTTTTAAACAGAGAAAACGTTTATGTGTCGCTCTGAAATTCTGATTGATTTAGAATTCAAAGAAAAAAGTGTTTTCTTCCACAGTGCCGTGAAATTATCACGTCTTTCACTCTACTTCTCTTTTGTAGTAAAGCAGACCTTGCTGGGTGAGTATTTGCTCTGGTAAATTAAGTTGCGGATCATGTTAACTCACTTCTGCTAAACACAACATTTCCTTGTGCACGGGAGTGTGTCTCTGTACAGCTGTTAAACAAAGGGCTGGTGGTCAGGGACGCGCTTCGGATTGTTTTGATGTAAACATAATCTCCGCTAAAAGCCCTCTTGAACTTTGCAGGAAATGTGCGTGTTTTAAACAATTTTAACGTGTGGAATTTTATCTTCAGCTGGCTGTAGTTAGAATGCCTTATACACCCGTTGTGTATCCTTAGCAAAAATATTTTAAAATTATAACACAGTTGTTGGAGAACTTGACAATCCTTGACAATCATTATTAAATGAGCACAGTACAAATGTACATTGATATTTTTGTTGTTAGTACTTTAATTTTAAAATATATAAACATAATTGTGCTGATATGGGTGTTCATTTGAAGGATTTGAGTAATCTATAAAGATGTCAGAACAACCAAAGAAACATTTGGGCATCTGCATATTTGTAAAGATTAAAGAGCACCGTAAGTGTGAAGTTTGCACACACGAGAGAAGAAATCAGTTTAAATGCAGGTCATTAAACTGATGGTATGCTTATCAATCGTGCATAACAGAAGATGGCTTTGATCCATCGATCTTTGGGTTATGGGCCTTGCACACTTCAGCTGCGCCACTCAGCTATGGTTAACACCTGAGATGCACCTGAGATGAAAAGTTTCAACGGTAAACGCAGACGTCACTGAGCACTTGGTCTTTTGTAGTACAAATCATCACATGCTGCTCTACATGGGCGTGTCTTCAAGATCGTTGAGAACCAAAGCTTCTGCCTTCCTGGCTACTGATTCTTTCTTCGTTAATTCCCAAATCTTCAATGAGAATCAGTGAAACGAAAACCAGACACATGTACACACTCGCATACTAGCCTGAAAGAAAAATGATGGAAGCGTTTGAGAAATAACAAGAGTAGTCTGAACAGCTCCAGCCTATCAAGTGCTCTACAAAGTGATCGCTATCTCCACACCCAGTTTATAACACTGAAAATGATTCAGGAAGCACAGCAGAGTTCTAAAAACAGCGGTTGAAAAGCGTCTAGATACGTAAAACGACAATTTCTCAAAAGTAAAATCTTCATCTTTTAAATATTGTCATCCATATATTTTTTACATAACGCTTTCGAGAAATAAACTGTCTTGTAATGAAGGCTGCATTAGAAAATGTGTATCTAAATTAAAATCGGGTTTATTCTGCGTATTTCAGCTTTCTTAGCGCTTGGGTCTCGATTCAGATATTGCAATGAAAGCAACAGGGGAGTAAGTTTTCCTTTTCTAAATCAAAGGTGATCTGCTTACAAGGAAGTATAAAAACTTCAGCGTTTACGTTTTGAAGACCGCAAATTGTCGAAACAATATTGCTTCATAAGCTAATAAGTAACATTTCTGAGCACGCATTGTATTACTAATGCTGTTATTAATAAAAAAAAAAAGCTTAAATTCACATAATGGAATTTGGACGGCTCAAAGTAGTCTATTCCTTGTACACCTTTACTTGCCCGCTGAGTAGAGTTTAAAGCAACGGCAGCAGAAGTAGCAGTAATAGTAACAACGTGGTTAGAGTGTCACAATACACTCTATGAAAGAATTGCGGCTTCAGATCGTTTTCTTCTGTTGAATCTGCCTACAGGCTCCGATGTGCTGACATTGGCTGTGATCTTTTTCATGAAATTCTTCACATATTTGAAATATTTAATTCGGGTTCGCCTAATACACGGTGCAAACAGTACCTGCAGCAGAATGCTGTGGCACATGAAGTCGTTTTGTTTATCGGTTGTAAGGATTGAGGAGCGTACTAGAAATCGAGGAAGCGAAAAGAAAATTAAATAGGAGTCACTTTTTGGATTGCTAATCCATTGTGCTCTGCTCGTCTAGGTTCAAATCCCATCCTTGTCATGGTTAAGGCCTGAGACGTGTGTGTTTTTTCTAAACGGTGTTTGCATTTGTTTCCTCTTTTACTCCTGTAAACTCAGGATTTTTTTTCCTTGGTGGCAACAATACGCTTCTGCAATACAGTAAATGGTAGACTCTGCTTTCAAATTAGCTGCACCAGGCATTCGTATACAGAAAAACACAGGGATTTAAAATTCAGGAATATGAATGGCCAATTGCTTACAGCTAGGGTTTTTACGTTTTCTTATTTAGCGATTTGTGTATCAATCATTTAACAATTCATTAAAATGCTAACAATATGTAAAATCAAAACAACGGCACCGTTAAATGCTGGGGAGACAGGTAGTTGTTTTTTTCAATCAGATGCCAATCTCCAATGGTGTGTGTGAGAGCTTATGTACCTTTCCTTTTCTCACATTTTCTGACAACTATTCCAAAGGGGCATCCTGTCAGCTCCTAATACTTTTCAAAAGTCTGCCTGCATGTTTGATTATTGTCGTTTTATTTAGAAAAAGTTCAATATTGATCATAACTAAAGAAAATTAGGATCACGAATAAAAAAAGGGCTGAAGATGCGAGTCGCTCTTGAATCAGAGCTGGGCGACACGGGCTTCTGTTCTGATATGATTGTACGAGAAGCAGGAGGAATCTCTTCTCTCCTATGGAGCATGAGCTGAATCAGGAGTGAGACATTTCGTATGCTCGTGCATATGTTAACGCATGACCTACATCGTAAAACTAAATTAAAAACTAACATTAAGTTGTCAAAGACATTCATTTACATACAAACAAAAGACAGACATAGTAACGATTCTACATTAACTTGTCCTACATAGTAATGTATCACAGAATTCCGACTAAGTAACTCAGAATTGCGACCTAAAAACTCAGAATTTTGACTTTATCTCTCACATTTTCGACTTCGAAATAGCCCATATTTCATTGTCTGTCCTTTTGTTATTGTAACGGATTCGGGTTCTAGCTGGCAAGTCCTGGGTTCGAGCCAATACAGTGAAGCACGAAGTAGGGTGGGAGCGGCAAGGGGACAAACCCTAGAACCCGAATCCGTTACAATAACAAAAGGACAGACAATGAAATATGGGCTATGTCGAAGTCGCAAATGTGAGAGATAAAGTCAAAATTCTGAGTTTTTAGGTCGCAATTCTATGATTCTAAGTCACAATTCTGAGATACCATAGTGCGTTTTTTTTTTACTCCCTGGCGGAAACGGGCTTCCGTAGGTTCTCAGTGCTGCGAAGCAAAAGCAATCTCTGGAAAATCAGACAAATTATTATCAGATCATGTCAAAAGCTGATCAGTATTTCTTTACTGGAAAACAAAGAAATGCTTGTATTACACATTTTAATATGACATGCAATTACACATGAAAAATAGTAAAATTATTGTTGGTACATGTTGATAGAACAGCCCCCTCGATAAAAGAAAGTGTGGACGGACGTGTCGCATGTTCCGTACTCTGTATGACAGCGAGTTTAACACACTGTCCTTGGAAATTAGAAACTAATTGAACAATAAATTAATCTGAGCAAATTTTACACGTGTGGGTGATTTAATTCTGTCGAAATTGCGTGGAACTCCTCCGCTGAGGTCAGATACACACGGGAAAGTGTTCAGGAGGCTTCACGGAGTCCCGCCTCAGACTGGAATCAGGTCCTAATTAGACCCTGAGAACAATCCGAGTCTCTGTGTGTAATTGATTGTGTTGATTGAGCGGTAGTGTGACCAGGTGTGTGGTAGCAGGTCCTGCCAGTATAAAAACCTATTCACCGCATTCACACTTTATGCTTTCTTGCTTCAACACAGTTTATTGGTTTACTTATTTTACTCCTGTAGCAATTTAGCGGGACGTTAATTTGGCAATGCGCTCGTTTCTCTTTGTGCTGTGCCTGTGCGCAGGGGCCGGGCTCCCTGCACTGATCTCCGCCGGGCCTGCTGGCTGGGACTCTCGGGAATTGGCGCTCCAGGCCGACCTCTCGGCTCTCGAAGACGCAGCCCAGTAAGAGGACTTGAACCTGGCAGATGCGCCCTCCGAAGACCTGTCTGCAAGCGAGAACGACTCGCGGTCCTTAGCTCCCGACTTCCGCAGCCTTCCCGTATCCAGAGACGCGTACTCGCCCTACTTTGACAAGGAGAAGATGAAGCCGGCAGCCGCCCCTTACCCGCCTACATCAAGAGCGTCCTGTTTCCTCCCCAGCGAGGGCGGCAGCCGGCTCGGCCGGCCATCGGGGGCACCCGAAGAGTGGTTGTGTGGTGCGACTCCAGCAGGATGTACGTGAGGGTCAGTCGGCTCCTGTTCGGCTTCAGCTGTCGGCCATCGGAGGTGACCTTGGGCAACTGCAGCGTCAGCCGAACCACACGCAGTTACTTCTACTTCATCTACGGGCTTCACGAGTGCGGCACCGAGCGATCGGTAAGCGGGTCTTCATCTACAGGCAGTGTATCGATGTGAGCAGTAGGGCCAGTGTCGGGGTTGCCTTTTCTGGGAATATCCCTTCCTCTGTGACCCTGCAGGTTGTCCAGGGCCGCCTGGTGTACTCCAACACTCTCCGCTATGCCCCGCCCTCCTCCAGTGCACCTGTGTATCGCTTCATTCCCTTCTGTGCCAGTCAAGTGCTCCTACAACAGGTAGGCAGGGCTCTGCTGCTGCGGAGAAGCTGCTGGGGAAAGTGTCCAGATGCCCCTCATCCCCTCTGTCCTGCAGGTTCCACTACTCCTACAAGGTTGGCTATGTCCCCACGTGGGCCAGGAGAAGGACCTTCTTCAAGGACCTGAAGAACAAGCACAGCTTTGTGCTGCTCACCACCAACTGTAAGCTCCTTGAGTGAGTGGCTCCTCCTGCCTGCAGGGGGTGCTGTGTGCAGGTGTAATGCTGCCTCTCTCTCTCTCTCTCTCCAGCCCATTGGGTCCGGCTCTCTCCTAAGGATGAGTACTTCCTGGGTCAGCCCATGTACTTCCAGGCCACTGCCTACTTTGCCACAGTGGAGCAGAGGCTGTACATCCACTCGTGTTACGTAACGGAGAAACCGGACCAGCATTCCCAGCCCCGTTTCCCCGTGATTGACAACTTGGGGTACGGCCCCTTCTGGGCGGAGAGGTGGGCAGGAGCCCCAAGAGCCTGCAGGGGTTCATCCTTGTCCCCAGGTGCATGGTGGACAGCAAGGCAGATGGCTGCCTGTCCAGGTTTGTCCCCTCCAAGCAGAAGGATGTGCTCCGCTTCACAATTGATGCCTTCCTCTTCCAGAAAAAGCTGTCCAGGAAGGTACTGCTCTCAAAGGCTGCTCAGCCTTCTTGCTCTACTGATCCATGGTCTGCTTTCACGTCCATGATCTAGATGTGAACCAGACTGTGACAGCTGTAGTGCCTAGAGCTGCCAGCTTGCCTTCATTGATGGCAGAAGGTCCTTCTCTGTCCCTCTATTGGCCTTGATCCCTTAATGCTGTAACCTTCCCTCTTGTAGCATGAAGTGACTGAGCTGTACATGCACTGTGTCATGGCTGTGGCTCCTGCTAAAGCAACACCAGGGACCAAGTCCTGCACCTACAACAGGGAGGTGAAGAGGTACTTCTGCAAGGAGCCTGCTGAGGGTGCTCTGGGACATGCCAGGTGGAGGCCTCACCTGTCCTCCTCTCCTCCAGGTGGGAGGAGCTGTATGGTGACCATGAGGTCTGTGCCTGCTGTGAGTCCAGGTGTCCTGGCAGCTGTAATGAAGGTGGGTCTGGTTCTCTATCCCTTGTGGATGCATCTCTGCCCAAGAGACAACTGCTTGGACAACTGAGGAATGATCCTGTGCTGGACAAAAGGACTGTGTAGATGAGTAGACTGTGGGTCTCTGGGTATAGCAGATCCCTCAATCCTGGGTGTTGCTTGTCCACAGGTACCAGGAGCCTGGTGACCAGTAGTCGGGTGGCTGTGGCACCAGTAGAGGGTCCTCTGGATGTGGGAGCTGACTGGAATGAGGATGAGGAGGGAGACCCTCAGAGCTCCAGTGAAGATGCTGAGAGCACCAGTGAGGATGTGGAGGGAGCAGAGGACTTTGGAGATGTTGGCCAGTGGACAGGTAGGGTCTGGCAGGAGGAGCTCCTGTAGGGGTGGTGTCCTGCAGTGCAGCTGGATTGTTCTCCTTCTTCCTCCCCAGGTGCCTGAATGAAGGCTCCAGCCTGGCCCTTGTGACTCTCCTGCCTCCACTTGCCTTGTAATGGCAACACCTCAATAAAGCTGTGAAAGACCCTTCTGCTTGCCCTTGTTTCTTTATGGTTTATAGGTTTGAATGGGATGGAGGAATTCAAGGGAAGTGAGACCCATTAATCAATGGAAGTATTTGTGGGGGGGGGGGGGTTCCCCTTTCAAGAATGCTTCTTGTATTGCTGCCAATGAGGACTGAAAATGGCTGGAGTAATAAAGCATTGTACTGGGGGAAGATGGCTGCATTATTCCTTGGGCAGGGCATTGTGACTTTTTTTTACTGGGGGAGAGACAGAGGTGTTCAATATACTGGAAATCCTCCCATTTCCGAGAGGCGTAGTGCTTATGGAGTGTGAGTTGCTACTGTAGTGCCCAGTAAGAGTGAGATCTGGTGTCCTATTCTAGGCTGCACAAACTGTCTAAAACTAAACACAAGGAAGGAATTGTCAACAGGGGCTTGGTGTAAAGTAGGCCTTCCCTTCCTTAGCAGAGGAACAATACTGGTGCACAAACATCAGTGAATAATGGTGCAGTTAGAATCTCGGAGGTCTTGTCTTATGGGCGTTGGTTTCACAGCAGTGGTATTGGACAGTCATGAGGAGTATTAGGATTGAGACTGGAGATCCCAGCACTTGATGGGGAAGACAGGTGTTCACAACCACCTCTACCAGCAGCACAGACTGTGTAGATTGAGCTTGAACACTTACTACACAAAGCCTCTCCACTGTTTCAGTGTCCCGTGTCATGGATTTCAAGTGAATCCTAGTCTTCCTTTGTGACTACCTATAATTTGCACAAATCATGATGGCCCACTAACACTGTCAATTTTTAGCCCTACTGCACTGCCCTATTAAAGCTTCAAGGTTTTAGGACAAACTATTTTATATAATGGTTCCAAAGGTGGCTTCTCAAAGTACTTGACATAATTACAATTAGAATACACAGGATAAAACAATTCCAATAGACAGGAGACCATGGATGGTGGTACTAAGGAAAGTAGAAGCAGAGGGGTAAAGAATGGAACCAGTTCAGTAAAGGCTCTTCTACAGAAGGTGTTGAGTCTGAATTTGAAGGAGTTTAGGGAAGGTGACTCTGGTATCCTTGGGGAGAGAGTTCCAGAGCTTGGGGGGCATAACAGGAGAAGGCCTTGTCACTCACACAGTGTAGATGGGCTTGGGGGACAGTTAGGAGACCAGAATAAGAAGAGCAAAGGTTATGAGGTGGGGAGCAGGGTGATAATAGATCAAACTGCTACTGAGGTGCAACTGAAATGTGACGGCATGTTCTACGATTTATGCAAGAAAGGGTAATGTTAGGCTTTTATGGACCGTTGGTACAACAGCAGTGCTCAAGGATTCATTTCTAATATTGAGGACAATGGGTTATATACCCCTCGTTCTTACCAAAGGATCAGAGACCTTTTGCTATATAAAAAGACTCCTTTCCACCACTAATTTATACAGGTTTGGTTCATTTGGGTTTTATCATTTAAGTGAAGTCAATGTCCTGCTCGCAGCTGAGCCCGACACACGGTACAGTCTGGTTTCTGTCGCTGGGCGCTCACCCTGCGGTCCATATGGGTCCTAATGCCCCAGTATACGGCAGTGGCAATTTCCCTAAGGAAACAAATACTCCACATTAGTCTGAATGCCACATTCTTCATTGGTCCCATAACATCACAGAAATATAAAAACAAAACTACTCACTCTTTAATCTCGTCTAATCCAAGACACACCAAATATCACAGTCTTCTTTAAACACGCGTGCTGTGATTCCTCTATGTAGCAGAAATAACAACCGAGGAGCCAAGAGATCATTTCAGCATTTCGCGTCTGAACGGAAAACACAAACGACCAACTTGGAATGACTTGCTTTTGACGCTTTTCAAAGCGTTCTTTGTGCACGACAACTGCACCACCAAGCAAACTACATAAATATGAGAAAACACGCAAGAGAGTTGTCACTCAGAGTGTCGAAGGGTCGATGTATACTGGGGCTCAGTTGAAATACAACGTCAGGACTTTTCCGAATTATGTCACACAAAGAGAGCACAGCCTTTTCCGCCCTGCCACATGTAACTTGGTAACTCGCCGTGATCGTATAGTGGTCAGTACTTTGTGTTGTGGCCGCAACAATCCGGGTCACGGCAGAATAGGGGCGTCTGCTTTTACTACTTGCACGAATTAAGGCAAAAAAAAGCCAATCGATGTGAACGAACGGCGCTTTGCAGAGGAGTACTGCCTGACTGGATCGTTGATGAACGACAGAGGCCACTCCGACCTCTTCTTGGTTTTCTTCAATGACTTACAAAGGATCTTCTTCACATTGGCCCATGCAAAGCAAACACAGGAAAGTGCAATTCAAGCAGAGACCAGGAGGGACTTGTTTACACCGAGAGTGGTCGGAGAATGGAACAATGCGCCCAGCCCTGTTGCTGGAGCCGATTCTTGATGAGATCTTGGGCTCACTAAGAGGCCCCCGCTGGATGCTAATCTTTCTGTTGTTCTTGCAGGTCCTGCGCTGCTTTTGAGCCGACAGAGCTCGTCCTGGTCTGTCGGCACAGCCCAATTGCAAATGATCGGCTCCGCGTACAGAAGGAACGTGCGTTTGGTACAAGAGTGCACGAAGGCACCGGAAATACATTGAGAACAAATGACCAGTCGCTCAAGACCTCTGTGAAGTACAGGAGCATGCAAAACGAGGCTGTTTCCACCCGGTCTCGAACCGGGGACCTTTCGCATGTTAGGCAAACGTGATAGCCGCTACAGTACGGAAACCTGCAGGGACTGCTGCTGGTGTCTCGCTTGCGTTTCGGGCTGAGAAAGGGACGCGTCACTTTAGGCAGGGTGGGCTGGAGAGAGGAACAAAGGGCGCGATGAAACAAAATGCCGAAACCCGGGATCGAACCAGGGACCTTTAGAAATTCAGTCTAACACTCTCCCAGCTGAGCTATTTCGGCGGTGCGCAGAGCCCACAGCCACCTGCTCCAGCCTTCCTCGGTTGCGGCATGAGCGCACCAAGAGTAGCGGGAGAGTGTTGCAGGAACGTCACTCAGAAGGAAAGCCACCCAGCTGCGCCCTCTGAGCTCTGTCCAGCGCATCTTCCTCGCATGGATTCCTGCCTGCGATGGGCAGGAAACAATTAGCAAGAACAGAACGACACCCCATGGGTGTCTCATGACCACACCTTAGGTTGTGACACGTGCAGGTGTGAGGGGTTGCCGGGCTACTCTGGAGCAGAGCTTGGGTGGAGGGGGGGCTGGAAAGCAGACAAAGAGGTGACACCTCAAGGTCTGCACGATCACAGCTCTCCGCCGCCCCAGGCTTCCGCTCGATAAGCTACTGGACACACCCGCCCCTCCTCACACAGACCGTGGAAAAGCCCCCGAGTGGGAGGGCTCTCTCTTCCTCCCAGGAGCTCTTGGACACGACGCACAGACAGAGCGTGGGGAGCTGCCGCTTGCAAACACGGCTCCAGGCAGGACTCCACTCCGCAGGAGCAGTAGAGCAGAGGAGATGGGGGCAGCTTAGCTCCTGTGCAGAGACCTGAGCTGTTGTTGCTGTGGATGCTGTCTTTTCTGCACTCGGGGTAGGAGTGAATGTTGAGTTGCCCTTAGAAATGAAGCAGAACACTTCAACGGCACGGGTGTGTGTGTGTGCGTGCGCCCTGGTGATTCTGGGAGACAGATCGAACCTGGGCTAAAAGAGAGGGGGCTTAGCCCTCTTCCATTTGCTAGTTCAAAGTTGTACAACCCATTTGTATCTGCTAGGCGGCGCAGTCGTCGTCAACAAAGAAGGCTTTGAAACCCACCCCTCCACTCTTTGAATAAAGCAGTGTCGTCAGGCCCTGACATCCCACCCCCGCCACTGTCTACGTAAAGTAGTATCGTCAGGGCCTGACATCCCACTCCCGCCACTCTCTGTGTAAAGTAGTGTCATATGGCCCTGACACCAATCCCTCCACTCTCTGCATAAAGCAGTGTCTTATGGCCCTGAAACCCTCCCCTCCACTCTCTACATAAAGCAGTGTTGTCAAGCCCTGACATCCCTCCCCCGCCACTCTCTGTGTAAAGCACTGTCATATGGCCCTGACATCACACCCCCACCACTCTCTGCGTAAAGCACTGCCGTATAACCCTGACACCCACCCCTAAACACTCTGCATTAAGCTGTGTTGTCAGGCACTGATATCCCACCCCCACCACTCTCTGCAGAAAGCACTGTCATATAGCCCTGACACCCACCCCTCCATTTTTTGCATAAAGCAGTGTCGTCAAGCCCTGCCACTCTCTGCGTAAAGAAGTGTCGTATGGCCCTGACATCCCACCCCCACCACTAACTGTGTAAAGTAGCATCGTCAGGCCCTGACATCCCACCCCTGCCACTCCCTGCGTAAAGAAGTGTCGTATGGCCCTGACATCACACCCCCACCACTCTCTGCCGAAAGCACTGTCGTATAGCCCTGACATCCCACCCCTCCACTCTCTGCATAAAGCAGTGTCGTCAAGCCCTGACATCCCACCCCCACCACTCTCTGTGTAAAGCAGTGTCATATGGCCCTGACATCCTAGCCCCGCCACTCCCTGTGTAAAGCGGTGTCATATGGCCCTGACATCCCACCCCCACCACTCTCTGTGTAAAGCACTGTCGTATAGCCTTGACACCCACCTCTCCACTCTCTGTGTAAAGCAGTGTCATCTAGCCCTGACATCCCACCCCCTCCACTCTCTGAATAAAGAAGTGTCGTATGGCCCTGACACCCACCCCTCCATTCTCTGCATAAAGCAGTGTCGTCAGGCCCTGACATCCCACCCCTCCACTCTCTGCGTAATGCGGTATCGTCAGGCCTTGACATCCAACCCCAGCCACTCTCTGCGTAAAGCAGACATGTTACAGACATTTACAACAAAGACATATTATAAAATATTGACATATACTGTAGGTGGCTGGAGCATTATTGGGAGACAGACTCACTGTTCCTCAGGCTGTGACAGGAGATCACATACTGGGCTCCCAGATCAACTGAGTTCCCTCCTCCCTCTCCCAGTAGGATTGGGACCCGTTGTGATTCTGGCAGGTGTGGGAACTCTGGGATTAGATTTCTGAATTTCGGGAAGAATGTTTCTCTAATCCCAGAGTATCTGTCACAGTGCAGTAGGAAGTGCACCTCTGTCTCTATTTCTCCCCGCTGGCAGTGGGAGCACAGCCTGTCCTCTCTGGGCAGCCAGGTCTGCCTGTGTCGCCCAGTTTCTATGGCCAGGTTGTGGTCACTGAGCCTGTAATTCGTCAGGGTCTGTTTCTGTTTGTTATTTTTAATTTTGGTCAAATATTCAGCTAGTGTGTATTGTCTGTTTAAGGTTCTGTAGCATTCCAGTTTATGTTGTGTTTGTGTGTGTGTGTCCCAGTGTGTGAGATATTGCTGTTTAATCTGTGCTGTGATGTGGTTGAGTCTGGGTTGTGGTGCTCTAGCAGTGCTGTCCTGAGGCTGGTTAGTGTCAGTGTCACTCACTGCGAGTGTGATTTCAGCAGAGTCTCTGTACTCTTGGGACACTTGACTCACCTGTCTCTTTCTTTCTCTCCCTGTGCTGTCCCTCTCCTGCCCCCTCTCTCCCTCCTCAGACTCCAGCTGGAGGAGGTCCAATCACCACCTCCTGTGAGACAGAAGAAAAATAAGGTGGGTAATGCTCTGATCCTCTCTTTACTCCTGTCCAGTGTCCAGTCAGTGTCCAGTCAGTGTGTCTGTATGAACCCCTCTCTCTCAGTGCAGTGTTCATGTACTGGAGTGTCCAGTCAGTGTGTCTGTATGAACCCCTCTCTCTCTCTCAGTGCAGTGTTCATGTCCTGGAGTGTCCAGTCCGACTCTTAACGTGACTCTCCTGTCTCTGCTGCAGAATCGCTGGTGCGTCTTTTTAAACTCCCTGAGCTGTGTGTCGGTGGAGACAGATGATCAGGACGAGCCGATGGAGGCGGCGGAGACCGTGGGTCAGGAGAGGAAGAGCGAGGGAGAGGAGGAGCAGGCTGCCGGGAAGGACAAGAAGAGGAAGAGGAGGTGCAGGTGAGCAGACAGGGGGGCGCCGCTTGGTCGTGTCTGTGATTCAAGGAGGAGTCTCCTCTTGCTGTTTGATGTCATGGTGACGTCTGTGTCTGTGTCCCTCACACCTGCAATAACAATATTCTTTCCAGGTTCCTTTCCTGGTTCTGTGCCAGCTAAGATCTGGACTGGACTAGACTGGACTGGACTGGAGCTGAGGGACGCCAGACTGGACTGCACTGAAGCTGAGGGGCCCCAGACTGGACTGGACAGGAGCTGAAGGACACCAGACTGGACTGGACTGGAGCCTAGGGACACCAGACTGGACTGGGCCGGAGCTGAGAGACACCAGACTGGACTGCACCGGAGCTGAGAGACACCAGACTGGACTGGACTGGAGCTGAGGGGCCCCAGACTGTACTGGACTGGAGCTGAGGGACCCCAGACTGTGCTGGACCGAAGCTGAGGGACCCCAGTCTGGACTGAAGCTGAGGGACCCCAGTCTGTGCTGGACCGAAGCTGAGGGACCCCAGTCTGTGCTGGACCGAAGCTGAGGGACCCCAGTCTGGACTGCACTGGAGCTGAGGGGCCCCAGACTGGACTGGACTGAAGCTGAGGGACCCCAGACCCCAGTCTGGACTGAAGCTTGTAATTTTTGTTCTTTTGTTAAGCATCAATAAATTTTTTTTTAAAAAAATCTGTTCAGCTTTTGGTTTTTTCCCTCCCCCCCCCCCCTAAGGTTGCTGCTGGGAGAGGTGTGAGTGGGGCCAGCAGGGGGCGCTCTCACCCTGCGGTCTGTGTGGGTCCTGATGCCCCAGTATAGTGACGGGGGACACTGGACTGTAAACAGGCGCCGTCCTTCAGATGAGACGTCAAACCAAGGTCCTGACTCTCTGTGCTCGTTAACAATCCCGGGGTGTCTCTGGAGAAGAGTAGGGGTGTTACCCCAGTGTCCTGGCCTGATTCCCCCCCTGGTCTTGACCCATCATGGCCTCCTAATCACCCCCCTCTCTGAACTGGCTCCATCCCTCTGCTCTCCTCCCCACTGGATCCCCCTGACCTGGGAAGAGCTCTGAGTGGAGAGTCCAGACGGATTAATTATTATTATTATTATTCGTGCTGCACTGGGCTTCAGTTCTGGCAGTGAGAGGGAGACTCTGTGATCAGTACAGATACTTATGACTGTATAATAATACACGATACAAATGGAAAACAGGGTAGCGCTGTAGTCCCTTCGAAACGTTTTGAACTGCCAGAAGAAGTTTTCACAACCCGGACTCGTGAAGGTACAGGTCTTCTCCCATCGTCCGGAGCAAGGTGTATGGTGTCCTGGTGATTTCTCCCGCTTTGAACGGAGTTTAATGTCTTGTTTCTACTTTATTAGAGAGAGGCACTGAACATCCTGTGATGGACTGGTGTCCTGTCCAGGGTGTGTGAGTGTGTGTGTGTCCTGTGATGGACTGCTGTCCTGTCCAGGGTGTGTGAGTGTGTGTGTCCTGTGATGGACTGCCGTCCTGTCCAGGGTGTGTGAGTGTGTGTGTGTCCTGTGATGGACTGCTGTCCTGTCCAGGGTGTGTGAGTGTGTGTGTCCTGTGATGGACTGCTGTCCTGGCCAGGGTATGTGAGTGTGTGTGTGTCCTGTGATGGACTGGTGTCCTGTCCAGGGTGTGTGTGTGTACTGTGATGGACTGGTATCCTGTGAAGGACTGGTGTCCTGTCCAGGGTGTGTGTGTGTGTCCTGTGATGGACTGGTGAATCACAATATTAATTCTCCTCCTTGATTCCCTCCTTTATCGCCAGAGTGAAAGCGGGACACGGCAGTAAAAGCTCAGCCCTGCGGGTGGTGGTCCTCTCGGCCACACGGGGGCACTGTGGCTCCACGGGGGAGGGTTATGTTCAAGTCCCGCTGGGAATCGCACCGACGCGGCGGAGTTCGTGAACGTCCCAGACACCAAGAAAATGAGAGAGAGAAAAAAGGTCGTTTTCGGGGTTCAAGAAGCAACCCCGAGATTCAGGGAGTTTCCCCGCTGAGCTTACTCTGCCGAAAACACGCAGGATTTATTTTTTTCCCGTGCCCCCCCTCACACAGGCCGTTTCTGTAGCGTGAAGTTGTGTTTTTTTGCGCGGCGGTCGGTGAGGGGCGAAATTGTATTTATTTTTTTACCACGGTCTGAAACAGAAACGGCCGGGTGGTGTTGTAGAGAGGTCGACGTGCCTGGTTTTCCTCGTCTCCGAAGCCCGTTTTTTTGGGGGGGGTCGTGAGGTCCCACGCAGCGCTCGGAAAAGAAAATGCCGTCTCTTTTCCCCGCAGGACGGGGGGGTGGGAACCCGTGTTTTTTGGACGTGGCGTGGCCCGAAATTTCCGCCCTTGGCCGCTAAAGGGGGGTGGAGGTTGGTCTTTCTTTGACTTGGGGGTAGGGGGGGTGCTAATTTCACTGAACCATACCTAACGGAAACCCGTGTTGGACGTGGGGGTGCTGAATGCGCCCTTCGACGTGATTTTGTTTTTAAATTCAAGTGCAGCTTTTGTAACGCTTGGGCCGGAAACACCTGGACCCGTTTCCTCTGCCTGTCCGATGTGGCGACTACCGGGGTCGTACAGGGACACCCGGCTGGCCGCTGAGAGTTGGAAAAATAAAATGTCCACCTAAAAAAAAACAACCGCGAAAAATGTCGGCCATTTTTGTTTCGCGGCCGAGCCGTGAGCGCGTCGGGGGCGACATCACGGGGGCGTCACAATGAGCCGCCTGACGTCACAGAGCGGCGGAATCTAGCGGGGGGCGGCGCTGGAGCCCCGTGAGCTCAGAGGAGTGAAGAGAGAGGAGGAGGAAAGGACTATATAGCGCTTTCTAAACACGTGTTGACTCCAGTAGGAAATGTCACCTGGAGGCAACACACCGGCTTCTTTTAACAGATCACCTCGGGAATCGGGAACAACGGAGCTGTGTGCGGACGTCTGTACGGAGGGGTTCAGCGCGGGGGGGCTCCGGGCTCGGGTCTGGACCGGGGGGGTGGGGACTGTCTGTGTGGAGTCTGCATGTTCTCCCTGTGTTCTTCGGGTCCAAAGACAGGCTTTTGGGCTAATTGGCTTCTGGGAAAACTGGCCCTGGTGTGTGTGTGTCCTGTGATGGAGTGCTGTCCTGTCCAGGGTGTGTGAGTGTGTGTGTGTTTGTCATGTGATGGACTGGTTCCTGTCCAGGTTGTGTGAGTGTGTGTGTCTGAGTGTCCTGTGAGGGACTGGTGTCCTATCCAGGTTGTGTGTGTGTGTCCTGTGAGGGACTGGTGTCCTGTCCAGGGTGTGTGAGTGTGTGTGTGTCTTGTGATGGACTGGTGTCCTATCTAGGGTGTGTGTATGTCCTGTGATGGACTGGTGTCCTGTCCAGGGTGTGTGAGTGAGTGTGTGTGTCTGTGTGTCCTGTGATGGACAGATGGTACCAAGCCTGGACACCCATGAGACACTGGCTTCCTCAGAAGACTCTCACGGAGGGCACACTGTCCCTAACCCGGGTCCAGAAGAAACTACCGTGATCTATAATTCCTGCGCCTCGGAAGGGTTTATGACGTCTATGTCCGGCGCCCGCGCCCGTGGACCGGCGGTTTGGCGTCGCGCTCCGCAGCTCGAGCTTTGGTGCGAGGCAGGGCGGGAGGGAGTCGATGTGGCCTCGGCGCCATCTTTGCTGGTGAGTCAATTGTGACCGTTGCGGTACAACAAACCATCAATCAAGCTTTTCCCACCCCGTCCAGTATTTCTGTCGCGGCCCACGTCCCTTACAATCGACAAACTATAAAAAAAACAGTAGCCCTTCGCAACATTACACGCCATTTTTTTTATTTTAAACGTCCGCTAGATACGCAGGTGGCTTGATACCTGTCTTATCCTCGCCGGCGTCTTTATACCGGCAAGTGAATTTTATTTGGGGTCCCTCAGAATTGTGACAGAAATGTCAGTGAACCACAATAAAAAACGAAACTTTTTTTTAAAGGCGGTGAATGGATTTTTTGAGTAACCGTGTAGCGACTAACGTAAGGAAAAAAAAAGTTGTCTTTCCCAACGAAGACGTTTTGGTACAGGACTTTCTTTAAATATCAGTTGTGCATAGCGTTTTACAAAAAGTTGATGATGATCTTGGAGATAATTGCAAAGGAACATTGAGATAACTACCAAAACATTACGTGTGAAACGACAGGACAGAACTTTGAACCCACAAAGAAACAAAGGTATGAAATATTGCCTCGTCATGGGGGGGTTGATAATTGTAGTAAGTGTTCCTAATTTTCGTAAAGAAATGTATATTATGGGAGTCACACGTGAGATTTAGTGTATATACGTTTCATATTGTGCATATATACGTGGTTAAAAAGTGGAATGAGTATGATTATAAACTCGTGTGTCCTATAATCAGATAATTTTTGAACAAGCTTTGATTAGACAGGTGAAAAACAACATCAGATCCTTTTTTTTAATATATTCTCACATCTGAATATCAGCTTCTCCCCTCTGGCCAACATTTCAGGGCTCCCAGGTGTAGATCCCAAATTGAAACAAATATTAATTTGTTACCCAGTTAAACAGTTAATAGAAGTGAGTGACCAGGGTAAATAAAGGTGGGTCAGTATAAACTGTTTATTCTGGACCAGACTTCGTCATGTGTGATATGTCATGACTTCTTATAGATAAATATAAAATATAAAATAGATAAAGTTTTATCTTTATATTTAGTTCTACATGTGTAATAGATGCGATGTGTGTCCATAAAAAGGTTTCTCCAGGGGAAAATCAAGTTCGTTTTAAAACCGTGTTTCCTTTTTAGGGTACGTTTGCATTCCAAGTGTGGGGTTTTTGCCTTTTTATCATATTTTGGATGTGAATCCGTGGTATTTTTGCTGAGACAAGTTGCCTTTCTTATACGCGGAGGGATCTGCTCGTGAGATGTCCGCTTGGTCCATTTCTGAGCTCAGTATAAGGTGTAGAAAGCATGACTGTCATCATAACCCGCATCTCACCCAGGTGTGGAATAATGTTGTGACTATTGCTTCAGCAATAACATGCTGATTGCATGTTTCTAGATGGGTATAACAGAGATCTCAACTACTGAGGGGCCTTATTAATAAAGTCTCCACAGCCGAAGCGCTGTGTCTCTTTTCAGCTGGCGATAAACCTTTCCTCGATCCTTTGCGGACTTGTAAAACTGTTCCTGATCAGAATAAAAAACGCTCACGCTAATACACAAGCACCCGTGTCTCGCCAAAGCTGACAAATAAACAGACGGACAAGCCGCACTGCACGTGTGAACAGGGGAATGAGCGAGCGAGCGGGGATAGGGCGTCTCCTGCGCTTAAAAGCTTACAGCACCTGGTATTCCCAGGCGGTCTCCCATCCAAGTACTAACCAGGCTCATCCCTGTTTAGCTTCCGAGATCAGACGAGATCAGGCGTGCTCAAGGCGGTGTGGCCGTAAGCGAGAGCAAGGCTCGCTGGCACCCTTCTTATTGAGAGGACAGCTCCGTCACCTCTTTTACGACGCTGCTTTTTTTCCCTTGCGTTTTTCTCTTCTTCCCACGTTCTCTCTCTTCACTGCCTTCGTCCCCGCTCTATTTCACTTCAGCCTTTCACTCTTGCTTCCTTCCAATGAGGACGGAGCAGCGGGAGAAAGGGCGCTATAGAGGTTCGCTGTGGAGAGCTGCTGCTGTGCTTTGACATCTGAGCTCTGTGGAAAACGATCTCAATACAATTCTGAAAAACGCGACTCTCCGAACGCCAGCCGAACAAGTCTCCGCAGACGAAGCGCTGTGTCTCTTTTCGGCTGGCGATAAACCTTTCCTCGATCCTTTGCGGACTTGTAAAACTGTTCCTGATCAGAATAAAAAACGCTCACGCTAATACACAAGCACCCGTGTCTCGCCAAAGCTGACAAAAAAACAGACGGACAAGCCGCACTGCACCTGTGAACAGGGGAATGAGCGAGGGAGCGGGGATAGGGCGCCTCCTGCGCTTAAAAGCTTACAGCACCTGGTATTCCCAGGCGGTCTCCCATCCAAGTACTAACCAGGCCCATCCCTGTTTAGCTTCCGAGATCAGACGAGATCAGGCGTGCTCAAGGGGGTGTGGCCATAAGCGAGAGCAAGGCTCGCTGGCACCCTTCTTATTGAGAGGACAGCTCCGTCACCTCTTTTACGACGCTGCTTTTTTTCCCTTGCGTTTTTCTCTTCTTCCCACGTTCTCTCTCTTCACTGCCTTCGTCCCCGCTCTATTTCACTTCAGCCTTTCACTCTTGCTTCCTTCCAATGAGGACGGAGCAGCGGGAGAAAGGGCGCTATAGAGGATCGCTGTGGAGAGCTGCTGCTGTGCTTTGACATCTGAGCTCTGTGGAAAACGATCTCAGTACAATTCTGAAAAACGCGACTCTCCGAACGCCAGCTCTGTGGAAAACGATCTCAATACAATTCTGAAAAACGCGACTCTCCGAACGCCAGCCGAACAAGTCTCCGCAGCCGAAGCGCTGTGTCTCTTTTCAGCTGGCGATAAACCTTTCCTCGATCCTTTGCGGACTTGTAAAACTGTTCCTGATCAGAATAAAAAACGCTCACGCTAATACACAAGCACCCGTGTCTCGCCAAAGCTGACAAATAAACAGACGGACAAGCCGCACTGCACTCAAGGGGGTGTGGCCGTAAGCGAGAGCAATGCTCGCTGGCACCCTTCTTATTGAGAGGACAGCTCCGTCACCTCTTTTACGACGCTGCTTTTTTTCCCTTGCGTTTTTCTCTTCTTACCACGTTCTCTCTCTTCACTGCCTTCGTCCCCGCTCTATTTCACTTCAGCCTTTCACTCTTGCTTCCTTCCAATGAGGACGGTATAAAGGGCGCTATAGAGGATCGCTGTGGAGAGCTGCTGCTGTGCTTTGACATCTGAGCTCTGTGGAAAACGATCTCAATACAATTCTGAAAAACGCGACTCTCCGAACGCCAGCCGAACAAGTCTCCGCAGCCGAAGCGCTGTGTCTCTTTTCAGCTGGCGATAAACCTTTCCTCGATCCTTTGCGGACTTGTAAAACTGTTCCTGATCAGAATAAAAAACGCTCACGCTAATACACAAGCACCCGTGTCTCGCCAAAGCTGACAAATAAACAGACGGACAAGCCGCACTGCACGTGTGAACAGGGGAATGAGCGAGCGAGCGGGGATAGGGCGCCTCCTGCGCTTAAAAGCTTACAGCACCTGGTATTCCCAGGCGGTCTCCCATCCAAGTACTAACCAGGCCCATCCCTGTTTAGCTTCCAAGATCAGACGAGATCAGGCGTGCTCAAGGGGGTGTGGCCATAAGCAAGAGCAAAGCTCGCTGGCACCCTTCTTATTGAGAGGACAGCTCCGTCACCTCTTTTACGACGCTGCTTTTTTTCCCTTGCGTTTTTCTCTTCTTCCCACGTTCTCTCTCTTCACTGCCTTCGTCCCCGCTCTATTTCACTTCAGCCTTTCACTCTTGCTTCCTTCCAATGAGGACGGAGCTGCGGGAGAAAGGGCGCTATAGAGGATCGCTGTGGAGAGCTGCTGCTGTGCTTTGACATCTGAGCTCTGTGGAAAACGATCTCAATACAATTCTGAAAAACGCGACTCTCCGAACGCCAGCCGAACAAGTCTCCACAGCCGAAGCGCTGTGTCTCTTTCCAGCTGGCGATAAAACTTTCCTCGATCCTTTGCGGACTTGTAAAACTGTTCCTGATCAGAATAAAAAACGCTCACGCTAATACGCAAGCACCCGTGTCTCGCGAAAGCTGACAAATAAACAGACGGACAAGCCGCACTGCACGTGTGAACAGGGGAATGAGCGAGCGAGCGGGGATAGGGCGCCTCCTGCGCTTAAGAGCTTACAGCACCTGGTATTCCCAGGCGGTCTCCCATCCAAGTACTAACCAGGCCCATCCCCGTTTAGCTTCTGAGATCAGACGAGATCAGGCGTGCTCAAGGGGGTGTGGCCATAAGCGAGAGCATTGCTCGCTGGCACCCTTCTTATTGAGAGGACAGCTCCGTCACCTCTTTTACGACGCTGCTTTTTTTCCCTTGCGTTTTTCTCTTCTTCCCACGTTCTCTCTCTTCACTGCCTTCGTCCCCGCTCTATTTCACTTCAGCCTTTCACTCTTGCTTCCTTCCAATGAGGACGGAGCTGCGGGAGAAAGGGCGCTATAGAGGATCGCTGTGGAGAGCTGCTACTGTGCTTTGACATATGAGCTCTGTGGAAAACGATCTAGTTTGAATAACATATCTAGTGCTTCTTCTTTTGCTTTTTGATGTTTTCTCAATTCAATACACGAGATACATTTATTCATATAAATTGTGCACCAAACATATACTAGTCTGCCTGGATACGAGCGGCAGACCTTACTGTGAGGGTTATCAATATACAAGGTATATAATCTCGAAGAGATGCCAACACAAAGAGATACACAACAGAGAATATATGTCAATATCGTTCGGTTACTAAATCGCTAATCAGTGTTATTACCCACTGTTACTCTAAACTCGGAAGTAAATACACTACTCATGAATTAAATTGATAACAACTTGTGTTGAAGTACAATTGAATTCTCGAGACACAATGTAGAACATGGGGTTTACTTATCCACTGTTTATGGATTTGGAATTTCCCGGCACGAACACCAAGCCAGCTGACAGGCTGTGTTGCAGCCTATGTTCCAGCGGTTGTCCAATGGGCGTTGTCCCGGCGTCCTCTGGCTACCGGCCAACCAGTTGAAGTACAGCTCGGAGTAGGACGGGTGGAGAAATCTGACTGCGGCGCGCAGGGCAGTCGTTGCTCCAAGGAGATCTACCAGCAGTCCAGCTGGCTAGTAGAAAGTCTCTATGCACAGAGTGTGACCGCGAGTCCTCACAAGTCACTCTTTTGCCTGGGAAGAAGCTGGTTCGTTCCCGGTCCAGCGCTGCTTCTGAATAAGCTATTCAGGTTGTCGACGAGGGTCCAACTGTAGGCTGCTTGATCAAGCGGAGCATTCACGTTGGTAGAACTCTGAGTACGTACGGGATCCTCGGCCTTGCGCTTAGAACAAAGTCCAAGTCCCTTTGCAGACAACAGCAGTTGTCACATGATTGTCTCTGAGGATGCGCGAAAATGGCCAAGGAGAGCCCCGATCTGAGCTTGCGCTCCCTTTTTGACCAAGACACAGATGTGTGCTGATTGGTTGAGAGTTTGGCGGGCATTCGAGACCCACGTGGTATTACCACGCCCTGCCAGTCCCTGATTGGTTGATCAAGGTGAGATATGAGTCACTTACTCTTGACACTTAGGAATGCAGTCCAGATGTCCATTTGGCACTCCCTAGACAGATAGGCGCCAATGGATGACCATTGATCATGATAGCCAGGCTTAACTAAGTGCATCCCCATCTGGCTGTCCCTTATCAAAAGAAAACATCTTAAATCAGCCTGCATGAATACTTTCTCTGTGGCTGCACCACAAAGATGGAGGGTGAGATGGGGCCTCATTTAGGACAGAATACCACCGCTTAATTCTGTCTTATTAACAAGCATTGCCGCTACAACGGCATCTCTCCTGTCAAACTTCCTCCTGACGTGTTTGACAGGATCTGGGCCGTGGTGAACAGTGGGAAAGACGCCCTGTGGAGAGTGAGGAACATGGGGCTGTTCAAAGGCATCGAAGTCCCAGTCAAGGCAGCAGGTAGCCTGGCCCTGTTCATCACCCGAGAAAACTATTACCTCAGAGATCTGTGGAGAGAAAGGAGGGAGGAAACAGAATATCTGTGGGAAATAGAGAGCATAGGTCAATATCTCAAGAAACTGTGAAAAACATTATCACGTTTAAGTAAAGAATGTGATTTGCACCAGAAAAAAAGAAATTGTTGCTATGTAACTGGTACCGTGTCAAAATGTAATGAGATGTGATCATATCTACTGTTTTAAGTATGTATATTAATGTAAAGCTTTCTAATTTGTGATGTCCTGTATTTTTTTGTGAAAAGAAAATAAAGTTCTTAAAAAATCGATTCACCCAGGGAGGAGAGCGGGGCATGCCCAGCGCCAGACATTCAAGGAGAGGGCTGTGCGAGGTGAGGTGAGGTGCGACACGCCGGAGCCCCGACGCTGCTAATGCGGAGCACTTGTTGAACTGGCATTGAAAGGACGTGTGAGCACGGAGCGAGCCTTCCCTGCGGCGAAGCGTTTGAAACTTTCTCCCCACGCTGCAGGAGTTGTGTGCGCTGCAGCGGTGCCGAGAGAACAGCACAGAAGGCAGCAGGCTCTGGAGAGCGGGTAAGAGACGGAGCCTTGTGGGCAGGTGAGCAGGTTTTTTGGAAATTGCTGAAATGGCTCCAGTGTTTGTTCGGTGTGTGGCAGGCGCACGACGCGAGCTTGCGTAGCGATCTGCAAATGAGGCCGAATTGCGTCCCGGGACATGCTGCGAATGGGCATTGGCGACTGCAGATGTGTAGGAAACGGCGCGCTCATTTTCTTGTTTTGCCCACCCTTTTGAGTGTTAGTGTGGCGTGTGAGTGTGCGAAAGAGTGGGCCCAGCAGGAGGCGGTGGTGTGCGGGGCGAGGAGCTGGCCTCGGCTGCGCGCTTTGTGCTGTGGGTGCGGGCCGCTTGCAGGGGCTTGTACAGCTCATACGGAAATATATAGCCCAAGGGAAAGAGAGGCACAGGAAGGAAAGCAGACCAGAAACTAGGGACAAGACAGAGAAGGACTGCCCTCTGGCTGCAGAGGGCGTGACACTTCTACTCAAGACTGTACAGCTCTACAGAGGTAAAGGATGAAGAAATTCATTTTTTTACCTCAAAGCTAGAAAACGTTTTGAGTGAAAAAGATAGGGAAGTACTTGAGGGGGATTTGACAGTAGAAGAGCTGAGAGGCTATGGAGAGCTTACAGAAGGGGAAAACTCCAGGTGCTGGCAGGCTCCCTAAAGGGGCGTCTGCTTTTACTACTTGCACGAATGAAGGCAAAAAAAAGCCAATCGATGTGAACGAACGGCGCTTTACAGAGGAGTACTGCCTGACTGGATCGTTGATGAACGACAGAGGCCACTCCGACCTCTTCTCGGTTTTCTTCAATGACTTACTAAGGATCTTCTTCACATTCGCCCATGCAGGGGAAGCCAGTTACACCAAAGCAAACGCAGGAAAGTGCAATTCAAGCAGAGACCAGGAGGGACTTGTTTACACTGAGAATGGTCGGAGAATGGAACAATGCGCCCAGCCCTGTAGCTGGAGCCGATTCTTGATGAGATCTTGGCCTCACTAAGAAGCCCCCGCTGGATGCTAATCTTTCTGTTGTTCTTGCAGGTCCTGCGCTGCTTTTGAGCTCGTCCTGGTCTGTCGGCACAGCCCAAATGCAAATGATCGGCTCCGCCTACAGAAGGAACGTGCGTTTGGTACAAGAGTGCATGAAGGCACCGGAAATACATTGGGAACAAATGACCGGTCGCTCAAGACCTCTGTGAAGTACAGGAGTGTGCGAAAAGAGGCTGTTTCTGCCCAGTCTCGAACCGGGAACCTTTCGCATGTGATGCAAATGTGATAACCGCTACACTACGGAAACGGTGAGAATACAGCCCCAGCGGCAATGAATATTCAACTTCATTGCATTACTGCTCCCAACCAGTTGATATCAATTTAATTCCTAAGGGTTATGTACTTGTTTTGAGTATCTAATGTAGAAGTTGTAAACAAGTTCAATTACGAAACGGTCTAAATGAATGATATACCGAACTTATGTCCTCTTGATATGTGTAACTCTTTGTAACTGAATGAATTTATATCTTTTGTATTCTGATAACCCTTATGATAAGATCTGTTAGGCTTACATGCATATTCTATATATTAATAAATGTATCCTCGTGTATTAGTACCTGTGTATGCGTTGTTTGAGTTATATCGCATGGTTGGATTCTAAGACCATTAAAAGAATCAATTTTGTGATTTACTGCCACAAAAATAATTGTCCCAGTAAATGCCCAAACCCCTACAGAACTAGTGTCTCTTGAGAGCACACTGCAACAGTGTGTGATCTCCTGTGCCAGCCTGAGGAGCAGACAGCGAACCTGTCTCTCAATAATACTAATAATACAGTGTGTGATTCCCTGCCCCAGCCAGAGGAACAGACAGTGAGCCTGTCTCTCAATAATAATAATACAGTGTGATCTACTGTCCCAGCCCGAGGAACAGACAGTCAGCCTGTATCTCAATAATAATAATACAGTGCGTGATCTCCTGTACTAGCCTGGGGAACAGACAGCGAGCCTGTCTCTCATTAATAATAATACAGTGTGTGACCTCCTGTCCCAGCTTGGGGAACAGTGAACCAGACTCTCAATAATAATAATACAGTGTGATCTACTGTCTCAGCCTGAGGAACAGTGAGCTTGTCTCTCAATAATAATAATACAGTATGATCTTCTGTCCCAGCCTGAGGAACAGACAGTGATCCTGTCTCTCAATACTAATAATACAGTGTGTGATCTCCTGTCCCAGCCTGGGGAACACTGAGGCTGTCTCTCAATACTAATAATACAGTGTGTGATATCCTGCCCCAGCCTGAGGAACAGTGAGCCAGATACTCAATAATAATAATACAGTGTGTGATCTCCTGTCCTTGCCTGGGAAACAGTGAGTCAGACTCTCAATAATTATAATACAGTGCGATCTACCGTCCCAGCCTGAGGAACAGACAGTGAGCCAGTATCTCAATAATAATAATACAGTGCGTGATCTCCTGTACTAGCCTGAGGAACAGACAGCGAGCCTGTCTCTCAATAATAATAATAAAACAGTGTGTGACCTCCTATCCCAGCTTGAAGAACAGTGAGCCAGACTCTCAATAAAAAT
This sequence comes from Lepisosteus oculatus, assembly GCF_040954835.1. Classification (NCBI taxonomy): domain Eukaryota; kingdom Metazoa; phylum Chordata; class Actinopteri; order Semionotiformes; family Lepisosteidae; genus Lepisosteus; species Lepisosteus oculatus. The sequence goes on along the minus strand of NC_090709.1, from coordinate 20,898,404 downwards.
AATACAGTGTCATCTCCTGTCCCAGCCTGAGGAACCGTGAGCCTGTCTCTCTATAATAATAATACAGTGTGTGATCTCCTGTCCCAGCCTGAGGAACAGACAGTGAGCCTGTCTCTCAAAGATAATAATAAAACAGTGTGTGACCTCCTGTCCCAGCCTGAGGAACAGACAGTGAGCCTGTCTCTCAATAATAATACAGTTTGTGATTTCCTGTCCCAGCCTGGGTAACAGTGAGCCAGACTCTCAATAATAATAATACAGTGTGATCTACTGTCCCAGCCTGAGGAACAGACAGTGAGCCTGTCTCTCAATAGTAATAATACAGTGCGTTATCTCTTGTACTAGCCTGAGGAACAGACAGCGAGCCTGTCTCTCAATATTAATAATACAGTGTGTGCTCTCCTGTCCCAGCTTGGGGAACAGTAAGCCAGACTCTAAGCAATAATAATACAGTGTGATCTACTGTCCCAGCCTGAGGAACAGTGAGCTTATCTGTCAATAATAATAATACAGTGTGATCTCCTGTCCCAGCATGAGGAACAGAGAGCTTGTCTCTCAATAATAATACAGTGTGATCTCCTGTCCCAGCCTGAGGAACAGACAGTGAGCCTGTCTCTCAAAGATAATAATAATACAGTGTGTGACCTCCTGTCCCAGTCTGAGGGACAAACCGTGAGCCTGTCTCTCAATAATAATAATACAGTGTGTGACCTCCTGTCCTAACCTGAGGAACAGACAGGAGTGGGCCAGTCTCTCAATAATAATAATGCAGATTATGATCTCCTGTAACAGCCTAAGGAACAGTCAGGATAGAGCAGGTCTCTCGATAATAATAATACACTGTGTGTTCTCCTGTCCCAGCCTGAGGAACAGACAGTGAGCCTGTCTCTCAATAATAATAATATAGTGTGACTTCCTGTCCCAGCCTGAGGAAAAGACAGTAAGCCTGTCACTCAATAATAATAATACAGTGTGTCATCTCCTGTCCCAGCCTGAGGAACAGTGAGCTTCTCTCTCAAGAATAATAATACAGTGTGATCTCCTGTCCAAGCCTGAGAAACAGAGGGCCTGTCTCTCAATAATAATAATACAGTGTGTGATTTCCTGTCCCAGCCTGAGGAACAGACAGTGAACCTTTCTCTCAATTATAATAATCCAGTGTGGAATGTCCTGTCCCAGAAAGAGGAACAGACAGTGAGTCTGTATCTCAATAATAATAATACAGTGTGTGATCTCCTGTCCCAGCCTGGGGAACACTGAGCCTGTCTCTCAATAACAATAATACAGTGTGTGATCTCCATTCCCAACCTGAGGAACAGACAGTGAGCCCATCTCTCAATAATAATAATACAGTGTGTGATCTACTTTCCCAACCTGAGGAACAGACAGGAGTGAGCCAGTCTCTCAATAATAATAAAGCAGATTATGAACTGCTGTCCCAGCCTAAGGAACAGTCAGGAAAGAGCAGGTCTCTCTATAATAATAATACAGTTTGTGATCTCCTGTCCCAGCCTGAGGAACAGACAGTGAGCCTGTCTTTCAATAATAATAATAGAGTGTGACCTCCTGTCCCAGCCTGGGGAACAGTGAGCCAAACTCTCAATAATAATAATACAGTGTGTTCTACTGTCCCAGCCTGAGGAACAGTGAGCTTGTCTCTCAATAATAATAATACACTGTGTCATCTCCTGTCCCAGCCTGAGGAACAGTGAGCTTGTCTCTCAATAATAATAATACAGTTTGAACTCCTGTCCCAGCCTGAGGAACAGTGAGCCTGTCTCTCAATAATAAAAATACAGTGTGTGATCTCCTGTCCCAGCCTGTGGAACACTGAGGCTGTCTCTCAATACTAATAATACAGTGTGTGATATCCTACCCTAGCCTGAGAAACAGACAGTGAGCCCGTCTCTCAATTATAATAATACAGTGTGTGATTTCCTGTCCCAGCCTGAGGAACAGACTCTGAGCTTGTCTCTCAATAATAATAATACAGTTTGATCTCCTGTCAAGCCTGAGGAACAGTGAGCCTCTCTCAATAATAATTATACAGTGTGTGATCTCCTGTTCCAGCCTAAGGAACAGACAGTGAGCTTGTCTCTCAATAATAATATTACAGCGTGTGATCTCCTGTCCCAGCCTGGGGAACAGACAGTAAGCCTCTCTCAATAATAATAATAATAATAATACAGTGTGTCATCTCCTGTCCCAGCCTGAGGAACAGTGAGCTTGTCTCTCAATAATAATAATACAGTGTGATCGCCTGTCCCAGCCTGAGGAACAGACAGTGAGCCTGTCCCTCAATAATAATAATACAGTGTGTGATCTCCTGTCCCAGCCTGAGGAACAGACAGTGAGCCTGTCTCTCAATAATAAAAGTACAGTGTGTGATTTCCTATCCCAGCCTGAGGAACAGAGTGTGAGCCTGTCTCTCAATAATAATAATACAGTGTGTGACCTCCTGTTCCAGCCTGAGGAACAGTGAGCCTGTCTCTCAATAATAATAATACAGTGTGTCATCTCCTGTCCCAGCCTGAGGAACAGTGAGGTTGTCTCTCAACATTAATAATACAGTTTGATCTCCTGTCAAGCCTGAGGAACAGTGAGCCTGTCTCTAAATAATAATAATACAGTGTATGATCTCCTAATCCAGCCTAAGGAACAGACAGTGAGCTTGTCTCTCAATAATAATATTACAGCGTGTGATCTCCTGTCCCAGCCTGGGGAACAGACAGTAAGCCTCTCTCAATAATAATAATACAGTATGTGATCTCCTGTCTTAGCCTGAGGAACAGGCAGTGATCCTGTCTCTCAATAATAATAATCCAGTGTGGGATGTCCTGTCCCAGTCTGAGGAACAAACAGTGAGCATGTCTCTCAATAATAATAATATAGTGTGGGATCTCCTGTCCCAGCCTGGGGAACGGTGAGCCAGACTCTCAATAATAATACTAATATACTGTGATCTACTGTTCCAGCCTGAGGAACAGACAGTGAGCCTGTCTCTCAATAATAATACTACAGTGTTGGATCTCCTTTCCCAGCCTGGGGAACAGTGAGTCAGACTCTCAATAATAATACTAATATACTGTGATCTACTGTTCCAGCCTGAGGAACAGACAGTGAGCCTGTCTCTCAATAATAATACTACAGTGTTGGATCTCCTTTCCCAGCCTGGGGAACAGTGAGTCAGACTCTCAATAATAATAATACAGTGTGATCTTCTCTCCCAGCCTGGGGAAAAGACCGTGAGCCTGTCTCACAATAATAATAATACAGTGTGTGATCTCCTGTCCCAGTCTGGGGAACAGAAAGTGAGCCTGTCTCTCAATAATAATAATACAGTGTGTGATCTCCTGTCCCAGCCTGAGGAACAGACAGTGAGCCTGTCTCTCAATAATAATAATACAGTGTGTGATCTCCTGTCCCAGCCTGAGGAACAGTGAGCAGTCCTTATAGTTACCGCTTTCCTGATTTAGCTCAGCAGCTTTTATTTCGCCTGAAGTGCCAGCAACTTGTGAGAACAGGTTGGGTTTGCTGTGCTCAACTGGCTCGACGTCTTCGTGTTGTAGCGCCGCAATGCTGTGTTTTCCTTCCTTCTCTTTTCAGCCCGGAAGAAACATTTTACTTGTTCCTTTTGTAGCCCACGCATGCCGACGCCTGTGTTGTGTTGTGGATTTTCTCCTTCTTGAATTTGTACTCCTCCTCCCTCTCTCTACCTACCTCTACCTCTCCCTCTCCAGAAATCCAGCTCCATCCCTCCTGTGGAAGATTGGTGATGCAGGATGAGAGCCCCTAACCAAGAGCATTGCAGCGGCAGGTTCTGTGGTCTATTTCAAATCCGACTGTGATGAGACACCGAGGAGAAATTAAGAGCCCCAGTCGCGCTAGAAAATCACCCGGGAAAGAGACTTTCAATTTAGGAAAAAAAAGTCGTTAGTAACAGACATAATATTTGTTTTTTTTTTTTAATTCTCTGTGATGTGTGACTAAGCTCATACGACTAAGAGTTGCCCCATTTGTCTAGATCTGGTAACCTGCTCGTCGCTGGTGGGCCAGATCGTGTCCCCCGTCACTATACTGGTGCATTAGGACCCACACAGACCGCAGGGTGAGTGCCCCCTGCTGGCCCCACAGAGAGGGAGAGGTAGAGGTAGGGAGAGAGGTAGGGAGGGGAAAAGGAAGAGGTAGGGAGAGAGGTAGAGAGAGGGAGAGGTAGAGGTAGGGAGAGAGAGGAGGAGTACAAATTCAAGCAGAGGCCTGAGTGGAGCACTGTCGTATGGCCCTGACATCAATCCCTCAACTCTCTGCATAACGTAGTGTCTTATGGCCATGACATCCCACCCCCACCACTCTCAGTGGAAAGCACTGTCGTATCCCACCTCCTCCGCTCTCTGCGAAAAGCAGTATCTTCAGGCCCTGACATCCCACCCCCGCCACTCTCTGCGTAAAGAAGTATCGTCAGGCCCTGACATCCCACCCCCGCCACTCTCTACGTAAAGAAGTGTCGTATGGCCCTGACGCCCACCCCTGGACTCTCTGCGTTAAGCTGTGTTGTCAGGCCCTGACATCCCACCCCTGCCACTTTCTGTGTAAAGCAGTGTCATATGGCCCTGACATCCCACCCCCACCACTCTCTGTGTAAAGCACTGTCGTATGGCCCTGACATCACACCCCCGCCACTCTCTGCGGAAAGCAGTGTCATATGGCCCTGACATCCCACCCCCACAACTCTCTGTGTAAAGCACTGTCGTATGGCCCTGACATCCCACCCCTCCACTCTCTGCGTAAAGAAGTGTCGTATGGCCCTGACACCCACCCGTCCACTCTGTGCTTAAAGCAGTGACGTCAAGCACTGACATTCCACCCCCTCCACTCTTTGCTTAAAGCAGTGTCGTACAACCCTGACATCCCACCCTTATCACTCTCTGCGTAAAGCAGTATCATCAGGCCCTTACACCCCACCCCCACCACTCTCTGTGTAAAGCACTGTCATATGGCCCTGACATCCCACCCCAACCACTCTCTGTGTAAAGCACTGTCATATGGCCCTGACATCCCACCCCCCCCACTCTCTGCGTAAAGCACTGTCGTATGGCCCTGACATCCCACCCCCGCCACTATCTGCGTAAAGCAGTATCGTCAGGCCCTGATATCCCACCACTGCCACTCCCTGCGTAAAGAAGTGTCGTATGGCCCTGACACCCACCCTCCACTCTCTGCATTAAGCAGTCTCATCAGGCCCTGATATCGCTCCCCCTCCACTCTCAGCGTAAAGCACTGTTGTTTGGCACTGACACCCAACCTTTCATTCTCTGCATAAAGCAATGTTGTCAAGCCCTGACATCCCACCCCTGCCACTCTCTGCGTAAGGAAGTGTCGTATGGCCCTGACACCCACCCCTCCACTCTCTGCGTTAAGCAGTGTTGTCAGGCCCTGACATCCCTCCCCCTCCACTCTCTGCGTAAAGCACTGTCGTCAGGCTCTGACATCCCACCCCCACCACTCTCTGCATAAAGAAGTGTCGTATGGCCCTGACATCCCACCCCTTCATTCTCTGCATTATGCAGTGTCGTCAGGCCCTGACATCCCACCCTTGCCACTCTCTGGGTAAAGAATTGTTGTATGACCCTGACATCTGTCCCCTGCGTAAAGCAATGTCGTATGGCCCTGACATCCCAAACCCGCCACTCTCTGCGTAAAGCAGTGTTGTACGACCCTGACATCCCACCCCCACCACTCTCTGCATAAAGAAGTGTCGTATGGCCCTGACACCCACCCCTTCATTCTCTGCATAATGCAGTGTCGTTAGGCCCTGACATCCCACCCTTGCCACTCTCTGGGTAAAGAATTGTTGTATGACCCTGACATCTGTCCCCCACCACTCTCTGCGTAAAGCAATGTCGTATGGCCCTGACATCCCACCCCCGCCACTCTCTGCGTAAAGCAGTGTTGTAAGACCCTGACATCCCACCCCCACCACTCTCTGCATAAAGAAGTGTCGTATGGCCCTGACACCCACCCCTTCATTCTCTGCATAATGCAGTGTCGTCAGGCCCTGACATCCCACCCTTGCCACTCTCTGGGTAAAGAATTGTTGTATGACCCTGACATCCGTCCCCCACCACTCTCTGCGTAAAGCAATGTCGTATGGCCCTGACATCCCATCCCCACCGCTCTCTATGTAAAGCACTGTCTTATAGTCCTGACATCCCACTCCTGCCACTCTCTGCATAAAGCACTGTCGTATGGCCCTGACACCCACCCCTCCACTCTCTCCGTAAAGAAGTGTCGTATGGCCCTGACAACCACCCCTCCACTCTCTGCATAAAGCAGTGTCGTCAAGCCCTGACATCCCACCCCCGCCACACTCTGCGTAAAGCAGTATTGTCAGGCCCTGACATCCCACCCCTGCCACTCTCTCCGTAAAGAAGTGTCGTATGGCCCTGACACCCACCCTCCATACTGTAATTGATCAATCCAGGCGGTATTGACCGTTTTCTAGATATTTAAAACAGGGTCAAGAACGGGAAAAGAATCAGTACTCACCAATCGGTGAAGTTAATCGTTAATTCTACGGTTCTTCAGTTGAATTAATAGGTTGTCAATAGATAAGTGATCAATAACTCTCCGCGCACCTCCCGCGGTCTCGCTCTCTGATCCTGGTGCTCTGGCTGGTGTCACACGTCACAGTGCTCTTTCTGACATATATAACATCTCCACAAAAAAAAAAACACACCGGGCTTTGAAGAGAGGCGATTCATAACAGCTGGAGAAGGTGTAATATTTGTGTGCATCAGCAGTGAAGCTGCATGTTGATTGATGGAGGGCTGAGCGGGGAATAACGGTTTCTCAGGGTCACAGGTCATAGTGAATTTAGGAGCTAACTGGTTCGGAGTTACAGGTTAAATAATAAAGAGTTTCTTCGAGTGTCACATCTTCGTCCTGGGTTCTTAATTTTTACACTATACGTGTACATTAAACAAGACAGTGTGTGTGTGTCCTGGTGATTCTGGGAGACAGATCAAACCTGGGCTAAAAGAGAGGGGGCTTAGCCCTCTTCCATTTGCTAGTTCAAAGTTGTACAACCCATAAGTATCTGCTAGGTGGCACAGTCGTCTTGCACAAAGAACGCTTTGAAAAGCGTCCAAAGCAAGTCATTCCAAGTTGGTCGTTTGTGTTTTCCGTTCAGACGCGAAATGCTGAAATGATCTCTCAGCTCCTCGGTTGTCATTTCTGCTCCGTAAAGGAATCACAGCACGCATCGCCTTCCAGCACGGTGGGTCTGGACACGATGCCGGGGGTCGGAGAATGCGATGTCTTCCTCGTTAGTATAGTGGCAAGTATCCCTGCCTGTCTTGCGGGAGACCGGGGTTTGATTCCCGGCCGGGGAGTAGCTTTTCTCTTACCTCCTTATAGAAAGGACTGCCTTTCACTTCTCTGTTTTCTTTCACAGCGTCGTGCACCTTTTCATTGCTCTCGCTTTCAGAGTCTCCGCACGGCACACGACTCGACATCAGGAAGCACATTGAAGTGAAAGCAGGGAGCGCTGCGACATGCACTGTGCAGATCCCGCCACACTAAGAGGTGAGTGGGTCTGTTCGATGCACAAATAACGCTTTGATAAGCGTCAAAGGCAAGTCATTCCGAGTTGGTCGTTTGTGTTTTCCGTTCAGATGCGAAATGCTGAATGATCTCTCGGCTCCTCGGTTGTCATTTCTGCTCCGTAAAGGAATCACAGCACGCGTCGGCTTCCAGCACGGTGGGTCGGGACACGATGCCGGGGGTCGGAGAGAGCGATGTCTTCCTCGTTAGTATAGGACCTGTCACGCGGACCTGTCACCTGTCCCCACCTGTCACGCGGGAGACCGGGGTACATCAGGACGCGCATTGAAGTGAAAGCAGGATGCGCTGTGCAGATCCCGCCACAGTAAGAGGTTAGTGGGTCTGTTCGATCACAGTGCTAGGCGAATCCCCAATCCCCTTTTGTGCCTGGCGACAAAAGAAGTGTGTTTCCACCCCGTTTCGAACCGGGGACCTTTCGCGTGTGAGGTGAACATGATAACCACTACACTACGGAAACGGTGGGAAGATCTGCCCAGCAGCCCAGCGCTGAGCTTCGCCAATGCGATTCAGCTGCGTCCAATGCCTTTATTGGAGTGCGCTGATGGACCGTGCTCTCTCTCCAGAGACCAGTACGCCTGTCATGGACGGAGCAGGAAAGGCGGCGCCACATTCTACAGCCCTCTCCACGCAATCGACAAAATCGATCTACTGAAGTGGAGAAAATTGCCTCTCCAGAAAGTGCAAATATCATCTTGGAGAGTATAAATCCTATTGCCGAGAGTATAAATCCTATCAGCCCTGTCTACCAGAGTAACCTTCCCACCTCCTGCAGCGATGATCAGCTCGTCTCACACGCGAGAAGTCTTCGGTTGGAAAAAAGCGCCCCCCGGGTATACTGAGCTTTCGGGTGAACATCAAAGTGAGAGACAAATTCGCAATTTTCACTTTTTGATTAAGGAACAAGAAAACACCATCCTGCGAGCTGGATTCAAACCAGGGACATAAGAAATGCCCGCTGTTTCTTCAAATCTTTTAACTGAACGTCAATATCGAGGGATATTGACGGTAAAATCATACGGATTTTGGTGTTCTTTTGATTGAAATTGTATTTAAATTCGAGCCTCTTTCACAGTTGTATAATACTTTCCCCTGCATCCTCAGATAAAAATTCGAAATACCACAAAGTTACAATATATGGAATAGCATTTATTTTTAAATGTATTTTACAATTTGCATTTATTTAGAGCTACACTTAGTGCTAGGTAAAGATAACATTGCTAATACTAATGGAGTAGAAATTTAAGATGAATTTATGAGCTAAAAGTCCTAAAACGCCTCCTGTAACAGCTAAGGACTCATAGCAAGATTTTTTTTTTTCAAATCCAAACTTTGCTGTTATGTAAACACGACCAGTTCCGGTTTCTGGTGAGTGCATTTTTTCCAAACTGAAATTAACAAGAACATTTTTCAAGATGTGCCATGTCCCAAAACCGTTCATCAGGACTACTATTAATATCAGGTGAAAGCAGTAGAAAACATAAATTTAGCCTAAATATTAAGAGACTATCGTCTCTCAGCTACTGCTGTAAGCCATGTTCAGCCAACGATAGAAATGTACTGCTCTACTACAGTAGCAACAGACCGCAAACCCGATTTAGGAACAGAACACAAGTCAAAGGCTCAATCTGACGAGAGTGGGATTCGAACCCACGCGCGCAGAGCCCAATGGATAAACAATCTCTGCCAAAACTATTGAGATACATCCGAATCGTACCTGAACGTGACTGGACTTTATTGGATTTTAGGAAATGTAGTTCAGCGTGTTTATTTTTTCTGCCTGTGATTTCGGTAAGAAAGACCCAGTTTTTGTTCACCGAAACATTCCGTGAGTTTGCTGTGGTTTGAGAGGAGTTTATGAAGGTAATAAAGGAGGGAGGACACGCGAATTGTATAACCGCTGAACTCGGACACACAGCGTCTCCAGCCTGTGCTGGAGATCTTCCTGCTTTAGTTAAGGTTATTGGAATCGGCGGTTACTTTAGGGGTATAGCGTATCTCTCTTCTCTGGCTAAACACTATCTACTGTAAAGAATAGAAATAGACAAAAAGGCTAAAATACTTCAGTAAGGCCGAGCAGATAGGAAAGTTTAGTAAAATGTTCTGTAAATCAATTTCCCTCGATTTCCGAACTCTCTGTTCGAGCTCTGATATAATATCCCTGCTCCTGCCGCTGTTACTGGGAGAGTGATTGCATTCCTTAGGGCTACAGGTTGATTTCACAATGCCACATTTAATTAAATAAAGGAGAAACCGCAAGGACAACAGATATGTTTTAATAAATCTTCTGCTGGTTTTATATTTCGGTCTTTCACATTTGAACACTTACTTTGCATTAAATCTTTTCTCGATTACAGGCAACCCAAACTTAAGGCAGAACCGGAGCCTATTTGACTTTCTGCTAATCACTTCACATTGAAGTGTTCACGAAGCATTTCCATGCCCGTCATGTGCCCGCAAACTATCTATTTTCATCTTCCTGTCATTGTCAGCAAGCACAGCAAATGGGAGGATACAGGACAGCAGAAAGGTACTAACTGTCAGGAGCGGGATTTGAACCCACACCTCTCTTCAGAGACCAGAACACCCCAGCGACTGGGGAATACGAGTTTGGCGTCTTAAAACACTCAGCCATTCTGACAAGTAAATGGATATCTTAAAAGCACCAGAAGTTCACTTAACAGATAAATGCTTTGGTGGATAAGCGCAAAGTTGCCCGTTGTAGCATAAACGGACCGGGAAATTAAATATTCAGATCGATTCAGAGTGTGTTTTACAGCCTTGTAATATTTTGATCTGCTAGGGCGCGGTCGTTTTTACAATCTGGATTATCTAAAAAAGACCGACATCAGTGTAAAACAGCTTTCACTTTTGGGAACAGACCTTGTATTGTACATTTTTTATAGGTTTATTTTCCTGATTGCAACATATTGTGAAACATAAAAGCCAGCTGCATAAATCTCTATTACGCGTTATTTATGAAGGCGTTTCAAATAGCAGCATGTGCAGGATTAACGCTTTTGGAGCATGTATTATATTGTAAATTACCTTATTTAAATAATCTTAAATTCGCAAACCAGTCTGACCTCCTACAACTTTCTGTGCCCGCTGAGTAGATCTTAAAACAGCTGCAGCCAGAGTACCCGTAATGGCAACACAGTGCTTTGAGTTCGGCTACTCTTATTACTTCTGCAGAACCACCGGCAGTGGAATATACTGATCCGCATAAGAAGCGCTTTCGGTTTCCGATCGTTTTTATTGAGCGCTGCTCAATAAACTTTACATTTCCTCGTACTATTTTTTCCCATGAAAAAAGACATTTCCCTCATTACATGATTTCACTTTTTTTCTTTTCAACAAGTAGAAAGAAATAAAATATAATTCCGTATTGGTGGTCTAAGGCGTTGCGTTTAGGTTGCAGCTTTTCCTGGAGACCATTGTTTAAATCCCACTTCTGACAAAGGAGAAACGATAAAATCCCTAGGTACAGATGCAGCCATTCAAAGTGCGCGGTACAGACACCGCAGTACAGATACCGCAGGTAAGATGACACGCGATACCGCGGTGCGTGATTGGTTGACCGACAGGGGCACTCGTGGTCCGTTGGTCTGTCGTAGAAAGACTTACTGTAAACGTCTTTACTGTGCCCGTTGTATTTATTGGATTTTACCACTGAAGGGAAATCTTAGTAGCTGAGCATAAAAAGAATAGGAGCATACTGTAACGCGTGTGAAGGCCATAAACGATATTAATTTTGGAACGTAAACATACAGTATATGGCTGGTCTTGGTACTTTAAAGAAAAAAATACACACCAGTATTCCATTTCTCCCTAAACATTGTAAGCTTCGAAGTCTTTAACTAACGTGATACCGGAGTCAACAAGCATACTTTTAGAATTTGATTAAAAGGGAATATAATATGGAATCGCGTATCTAAAGAATTTAATAACGGTATGATTATATCCGTGTACTGCAGCAGGGCTGTGTAGGGCTGTTTCGCCTGCCTGTTCATGTGAGCTGTCTTGTAGCCTACTGGTCTAGGTGCGTTACCACCAACTGGCAGGTTGTGTGTTTGAATCCAGCTGGTGCTAGACTTTTCATTTTTATTTATTTATTTTTTAATCGCGTAAGATAAACATATTACCGTATGCAATCTGTACTGTATACAGTATGTATATGTATATTTGATGTCTTAACTGTGCCCGTTTAATTGAATAAAAAAAAAATATTTAACACGAACATTAAGCTGTTTACATCTTCCGCCTGAGAACAGTCACCCGTTGCTACCCAACGCAGAATGGTGATTGGCTGACACTATCTGACACCCCTCTGATTGGAGAAAAAAGACGTGCTGGCGTGCTATACACACTACCAGGAAGAGGATTTCTTTCTATTCAAAACGTGTATTTAAAAGTTTAAGAAGTAAAAACCTTACAGCGTACACAGATTTCTAAACTGATCAGGATCGTTATCTTTGTCTTATGCATAATAATGTTCACCGTTTTGTCCAGCAAATTAATAATAAACTTTATTTTATATAGCGTTTTAAACGAATAAGTAATTAGATTGCTCATAAACCTAATCACTTGCTTTTTCTTTTTATTTAGGCTCAGATTTCAACTATAGATCGTATTATTAATAACCATAATAACAACCAACCAACAAAAACAACCATATAAACATAATGGTGGTGCTGGACCTTCCAGTTTTATTTATTTATTTTTTAATCGCGTAACATAAACATATTACCGTATGCAAACTGTACTGTATACAATATGTATATGTATATTTAATGTCTTAACTGTGCCCGTTTAAGTATTGAATATTCATATCTAATTTTACCACTGAAGGGAAATCTTAACATAAACATACAGTATATGGCTGGTCTCGGTACTTTAAAGAAAAAAATACACACCGGTATTCCATTTCTCCCTAAACATTGTAAGCTTCGAAGTCTTTAACTAACGTGATACCGGAGTCAACAAGCATACTTTTAGAATTTGATTAAAAGGGAATATAATATGGAATCGCGTATCTCAAGAAATTAATAACGATATAATTATATTCATGTTGCAAAAGAACTGCAACGGACATAAAAACTCCCTTGCATGGTTTCATTACGACCAGAATCGGTCTTGAGATATTTTTAACTTGATTTACAGTATTTGAGAGGTATGTCTTAACACCGATACTACAGTTCTTAAGTACTGCTCACGTATATGTTTCTAGGTTTATATTATGCATTTCATACGGTCAAATTACTTTTGAGCAATAAGAAGCGAGAAACGGTATGCGTTTTACTTTCGTTTTGTGCTGGGACCCGTGGATTGATTAGAGATATCAAGTACATACAAGTCATTTTTTAAATGTTGTAGTTCGTCTTGAAAAAATGTTACGAGTACATCATCTATCAACAATTACATAGGTTCTGTTTCCATATTGCGGATTTTGGTTACGTAATATTATTTTCTAGATTTCACGTTGTGAATATGATGGGATGTCTGATGGGATGTTTCTAAAAATCCATCCTCTGTAAAATGTCTTCTCTAGTTGTCCTGCATATGTATACGCTAATGAAGCTGTGTGTTCTGAGCCTAGATCTCTACATTTCTGTATGAACCAGCTTAGAGGGCTAAAGACAGCTTGTGTTTAAATTGAGTGTAAGGCAATTTATGCTTCTAAAGTCATGGTCAGCATTTATCTTTGTACTGTGCTGTAAACTTGTTCTGTGCCAAGTCACATTATTTTATAGCGTTTTTAAAGCGTTATCAAATACGGTGTTACTGTAGTTTACTGAGTCCCATGTCACATGGTCTGTGATTGAAACCTGTAAAACCGGTTTAATTTGTCACAGCCAGCACTCTTCAGGTGTGAGGGTCTTCTGCTCAGAATGAAACGCTAAAATGTTTGTGTATATTCTAATGGTAGTGGGGGCGGGGTGTGTGGGAACAGGTTTGGTTGAAACATTTTCTCTGAAAGCATTTTCTTCTTGTAACCGATCTTGTTACAGCATGTAATAGTTTACTATTATTAACCATATTAATTTAAAGTGCTTAATGTAAAATCTTGTAAAAATAGATTTTCATTGTTCAAATATACATTAAGTCTGACTATCATATAATAAGTTAAATACAAAACTAAAGAAAAAATAGGGTTAAATATAATTCAAAATATTTTGCTAACAATGTTAACTGTTTATGAATAATAAAATGTATTAACTAAGGAGTAGGATGGAACAGTTGTTAGTATGTTTTTTGTTTTTTTTTTTAACCCAATCTCCGGGAAACCATTAGTACGATGGTGAATCGGAGATTCTCAACCCTTGCTGCGTACAACTGGAAAGGAATTCGTGATCGGATCAACGAAATGCTTCGTAGGAGGAGGCGGTCTTTTCCTCTTGTCTAACAGTCTGTCCACAAACAAAACATTCCTGTTAGACAAGAGGAATTGAAAAAAAAACAATGTTGTCAATGAAAACCGGTGTGCGTGTCTCTCCCTGCTGGATGTCCCTCTCACAAACTGCTGAATGAATAAAATAATTTTATTGAAAACGAGTTTGCGATTGTCTGGTCTTTAAATTCTGGAGATACGCGATTCCATATTATATTCCCTTTTAATCAAATTCTAAAAGTATGCTTGTTGACTCCGGTATCGCGTTAGTTAAAGACTTCGATGCTTAAAATGTTTAGGGAGAAATGGAATACCGGTGTGTATGTTTTCTTTAAAGTACCGAGACCAGCCATATACTGTATGTTTAAGTTCCAAAATTAATATCGTTTATGGGCTTCACACGCGTTGCAGTATGCTCAGGCACTAAGTAAAAGAAGATGCTTCGTATCGCTTGACTAATTTTAAAAACTAAGTTATAAATATAAAAATTGCAGGCGCTGCTCTGGTGCGTCGGCTCCTACACAGTGCCTGTCTGCCGTAAGCGTTACAATATACATACAGTACCCAACACTGCTTGTACCCATCTGTCATGCAAATAAAACACCTTGAATTGAATTGAATTGAGGGGAGAAGGGGGGGGATACTAAAGCCAATACTGGCTCAATGGGCTTTGACGTGCTAATGCGTTGGTTTAACGGTCCGGCTGTGGCAGGCTTCCAATGTCGACTCGATTAGAAGACAATGAACGTATTTTAGCCCTAAATGAATTAATAGCAAACATGGTTTACATAAAATACATTTTTCCAAGAAAGTTTATAATAATACGATCTATAGTTGAAATCTGAGCCTACTTTAAAAATAAAGGAAAAGCATTTTCAGAGAGCAATCACGCTGTGTTTATGTAGAAAAAGTGATTAGGTTTATGAGCAATCTAATTACCTATTCGCTTAAAACGCTATATAAAATAAAGTTTATTTAGAGATGAATGATCAGTGTCGCAGTTTAAATAATGTGAGTCAGGAAACTAACACAGCGCCACCGGATTTAATAACGCAATAAAAACGCTATAAAATAATGTGACACAGTACAGCACAGTACAACAATACTGACCATGACTTTAGAAGCATAAATTACCTTACACTCAATTTAAACACAAGCTGTCTTTCTGTATGAACCTCTAAGCTGGTTCATACAGAAAATGTAGAAATGCATTAGCCTGATCATGATTAAAAAACACATAATTAAACACGCGTTTGCGATTTAAATCAGAACACGATTTAAATCAATATAAATGTTTATATTGTAACGCATACTGTCCAGCCTCCATTTCTCTATAAAAATTTACTGTTGCACACACACACACAATAGAAGCAGGAACCGCTGTCAGAAGGGAAGATATATTCAAAATATCGCAAAGATCGATCATGTTGCGATATTTTGAAATATAAAAGTCAATTGATTGTCCATAATATCGCTTACCTATTTTTTCGAAGAAATGTTTGTTAAAAGTCCAGCACCAGCTGGATTCGAACACACAACCAGCCAGTTGGTAGTTACGCACCTAGACCAGTAGGCTACACGACAGCTCTCATGATCAGGTAGGCGAAACAGCCTTACACAGTACTGCCGCAGTACACGGATATAATCATACCGTTATTAAATTCTTTAGATACGCGATTCCATATTATATTCCCTTTTAATCAAATTCTAAAAGTATGCTTGTTGACTCCGGTATCACGTTAGTTAAAGACTTCGAAGCTTACAATGTTTAGGGAGAAATGGAATACCGGTGTGTATTTTTCCTTGTGATATTTTAAGCTCTAGTTGAATGATAGGTGTCGCATTTTAAATCATTTTCGTAGCTAGAAATTATGAAATGCCCTGTTAAAAGCAAGGAAGTTTTTATGCCCCGTTGAAGTAAAACAAAATGCCTGACAAAGTATGGCTTGGACAGATTCCAAGTGCTTGTACAAATGTGCTAAAGAAATTATACTTTGAGTATACAGCTTGTCCAAAGTCATCCATTATTAATACTATTAGTAATATCTTCAGTAAAGGCTTTGATGCATAAATATTTCTGATAAAGGTAGGTTGTGTACTTCTGTCCAACTGAGCAATCTTGCTTTCATAATATATACCAACATTTTAATGACTGATGATTAACATGCTGTAATACACAGTTCAAAATTAAAGGCTCAAATGCTGTACATGAGAGGTTAAGCTCCCCCTGGCGGTTTTACAAGGCGACGCCGGATAGTTAGTCACGTGACACACGTGACATGCGTGATACCGCGTGATACTGCGTGATACTGTGACACGCCCACCGGGGTATGCCGCGAAATACCTCACCCATTTTGAATGGCTGCATCTGTAGAAAGCATCTTGCATTTCACGTGTTTAATGTTAATATTTCAGTGGTTGCCTCGGTGAATGATGGATCTTCTCTCTTGCAGGGTGACGGCAAACTTCTTTAGAGAGGGAGTCTCCCACGCACGGCTTTTCTTCATCAAGAGCGGAGACAAAAGAAACAGACTTCAAACTGAAATTAATTACTTCTTGAGCGTTTATGACCGTCTTTAAAAAGCTGAGAGCAGGCGAAAACGCCTTTCGAAATGAGGAAATGTCTGCTGACAGTAAACAGCTCCTCTTTAGCACAGTGCTAAGTACCCCTGTTTGGTGCACGGCAGAACGGGGTACATTTCTGTGAAAGGGCCGTGGTTTATTTTTTTAAATTGTTGAATCCTATTGAAATGTTAAAGAACGGAGAGAAATGTGCTGTTGACCAGGATGGCCGAGTGGTTAAGGCATTGGATTTAAGATCCAATAAACAAATTTCTACATGGGTTCAAACCCCACGCCTGGTAGGTTCTTGTAAATATTCTGAAGTGAGAGATAACTTTGAAGATTCACCCTCTATTTAAATGTCATTTCACTTAATTTCAGTTCTCTTCACTCCCTGGGATAACTGAACTCACAATCGCATACTGAAGGCTTTACATGCATTATCTGTGATACAGCTTCTAATAAGAAAGGAATGAAAGTGTATTAATAATAAACGACATTGTTTAAAATAAACGTGTATTGATAAACTTCATAATTAATAAAAGTGGTGTGACAGGAAAGCAAATTAAATATTACAATAATATTCCAAGCAACTGATGCGTAAATTCATTATGTCGCGACAATTTTATTCCCACTATAAAGGGTAATATTCTAATGTAGATCCAGTGTTCTGCTTAGTCTGCTTCTGAATTTCTTCTTTTCAGTCTGTCCTCTATATCAGTAACCTCTAGAGGGCGCAGGATTGGGTTCCTTGAAGTTAAGAACAGGTTAATTAAGGAGCTGTGGACTGATTTCTGCGGCCGAGTTCGTTGTAGTGTTAAGTTAAATAATTCTTCGATTTTAAGAAAAAAGACAGGTATGTTTTGTGTCTCATGCCGATCCTCTTCTCGATCGAAATGAAAGGTTTAATATGATCCCTCGAGAAAGAAAAGAGTCAATTTCCGCCTGGAATGATTGATGGCCCACCAAACATTTTGTAATATCCCTGGAAGTTTATACAGTAGAATCCTGGTTCGTAGCTTAAATTCAAGGTAACCAAGACTAAGGAAACGAGTTGGAAACTTGATGTCTTACTGGGATTTAAATAACCTGCAAGATTTCACTACATTGTGCAGTGTGTGCGAGGAAACAGCTCCTGTTATCCCTTTGATAGCTCAGATGGTAGAGCGGAGGACTGTAGTAGGAACACCTGGGAATCTTTAGGTTGCTGATTCGACTCCGGCTCTAAGGAAGGCGACTTTTGTGTACTTTAATCAAAGACAATAAATAACTATCACTCACACGTTGATCAGAAGCTCAATAAACGACGAAGCAGAGGCTCCTGTTCCGAATTCCCCTCACGTCTGATGGTCTTGTTCTGACCGAGATCAATCTAAATTGGTGGGAGGGATTTTAACTAATCTGGTCTTTGAATTCAGGGACTGTTCTGTCTGCTTTGTAATTCAAAAATAGATACCAATGTCAAGTTTTTTGTAGATAAAGTGTTGTCTGTTTTCAAAAGTAGGCACTTAATTGGCTTTATGATTTGGTATTGATTTTGTATAGTTATATTATTAAGTTTGTGCTTTCTCTGTTTTTATCGTATTGTGAACTTATTTTTTAATCAAATGCTTACAAAGGCAAACAGGGCACACAGTACAAGCTACTCTGCACTTTTGGGAGTATAACAGGTTCGATATAAAATCGCAAAAATGTTAAAGGGGAAAATACCCCAGACTGCGTGTGAATTCCTCCTTGAGGTAGGCTGTTGTTCTATTGTTAGATAAATATGACGTACTGTGCACAAAATGCTGCATAAAACAACCTGATATTTTAATAATTATTATTTTATAATAAGTGTGAGGCCCCGGATTCAGTTCACGTTATCTTCAGTCCTAATTTTTTTTAAACATGAGATCTTCCCTTCCTCTAGTTGAAGTCACACGATGAGAGCGATTTTTTTTCCACGTTGCGATCCAAACAGTCTGACAGTGACCAAACCAGGACGGATTCTGCTGGGATCCGGACTGAGGTCATTCTCACTCCCTGTGCTGGTACACCTTATCTAATTTTCACAATTGCGATAGACTTCTTTAAAAAAAAGTAGATATAGCCCTGAAAAAAAGCATTAGCTTTATCAGTGTTAACATTAATCGATTTTGAATCTAAAATCGAATTTTTAATAGGTTCAATTTATATTTAAATTGAAATATAGCGTGCATACCTAATCCACCAATGGGCAGAGCAATATTTTATGGTGGATTTGTATGGGCATCTGTATGATACCACTACAGCACTGGTGCAGGTGCAAAATCCACTTTCACACAACTTTTTCAGTGTCTTCTCTCTCACATGATCCGGAGCGCAGAAGCCTGTATCGTTCAAATGTTATTGATTGCTGATCGTTCAGCGGGGGTCCGGGCGTGTCTGTGCGGCTGAAACCGGACGGTACCGTCCAGTGGGCAGTGATTCGTCGAATATACGTATATTTCACGGCGAAAATACGGCTATACGTATATATACGTTGCCGCGACATATAATCAACGTCGAATTGCAACCATAAAATTGCCGACATTAATAAACGCATATATATTACGTTGAAAACACATCTAACACAGTACCTGAGGCTTTTTACTGTTAATGTCTTGTGTACCGCAACAAGGAGTATACGGCAATCTGCATAGTGTACGAAGTAAATTATTTTAGCAGTAATTACTTTATTTACACGTGTATACTAAATATAGTAAATATAGTCCCACCCTACGTCGACATTAAAAGAAATAAAGGAGCACAAAATGCGTTACTTGAAGAATGCATAGCAAGGCAGGGGGCCAGGAAATCAGGACCCTGAAAATAATAAGTTTCTGGTTCTAACTGTTAGGACAATTAGACAGGGTTTGCAAATGGTGGACAAAAATCGTCTTAACTTCCATTGTAATATTTTTTTTTCTTGGAAATGCAGAAGTTGTGCATTTTAAAATTAATATTTGAATCAAAATGTGGTTTTGATTGAGTGCGTATATTACTGTAATACTGTATATTGCCATGTTACCAGAATTTGTAGCTGAAGTTTAAGACTAGTTGTGTTTTTTATGATTATTGCCCATATGTTGATTGTTGATTGATTGTATACAATGTATAATTTGAAATACATATTTTTCAGGTGTGAATGTGTATTTTCTGAATAAATTTCTAAACCAAATCATAGGCTTGATTTACTAGTTTCTACACCTGTAAAACCTATCTTTGATGTATAATAGACCTCTACCCATAAACGTATAATAGACCTCTAAAGTTATCCATATAATAGACCTCTAACCATATACGTATAATAGACCTCTAAAGTTATCCGTATAATAGACCTCTAACCATATACGTATAATAGTCCTCTAAAGTTATCCGTATAATAGACCTCTAACCATATACGTATAATAGTCCTCGAAAGTTATCCATATAATAGACCTCTAAATTTATCCATATAATAGAACTCCAACCATTTATGTATAATGAACATCTAATCATAGATGTATAATTGACGTATAACAATAGACGTATATTAGAATTTCATTCTAGGCGAATTGCAGACCACATTTATACGCCTAAGGTATGCGTTTAATAGACGGATATTATACGTCTTTTGCCCACTGGGGTGTATCAGGCTCCGCTGCACAGCAGCGTAAGTATAAGTGTATAGATGAAACCTTTAATGTATTGTTCAGTTTCAATCAAAATGCTTTACTACTACAAGAGAGAAGTATAGTAAGAAGGATGGAACAAAATGTATGATTTATTGGAAGAAAACGTTTTTATTTATAAGCTCATGTCATCCAGCTCTAATACAAAAGCGACTCGCATCTTCAGCCCTTTTTTTGTTTGTGATCATTAATTTCTTTAGTTATAATCAACATTGAACTTTTTTAAAAATTAAACGACAATAATCAAACACGCAGACAGATTTTTTAAATGTATTAGGAGTTGACAGGGTGCCCCTTCGGAATAGCCATCAGAAAATGTGAGAAAAGGAAAGTTACGTACAGTAAGCTCTCATACACAGTATTCGACATTGGAATCTGATTACAAAAAAAACTACCTGTGTTGTCTCCCCAGCATTTATCAGTGCTGTTGTTCTCTGAGTTCTCTTAAGAAATACCAAATTATCTCCTAATTGCGACTCGCTCGCTGAATGATCTCTCAAGAGATCCAGAGTGAGATTCAACAGGTGTTTCCTGCAACAGCCACTGCAAGTGTGAAGACGGTCTCTGGATTTCCCGAATATGACGTTAAATTAGTTCAAATCATTTACCAGGCTTCCCACGTACAAAAAGGCCCAAGGACTCCAGCAGTCTTACAACCACTGTCCTGTTTGACTCACCAGACACGATCTCTATTCTGTTGTAATCCACGATGACCCCATTCTTCAGGTGATTCATCATGTCCTTCCTCGCCTGTTGAGAGGCCATCGTGATCTCCTCTGCCAAGGTGTGCTTCATACACGCCCTCTTCAAGTGAGCAGGAAGCTGATCAAAAGTATTCAGGCACATCTTGCACTCCAGGGGAATCCTAGCAGGTTTCCTTTGAAAATAAATAATATAATTTGTGTATAGAAACAAGCTAAGACTGATTTCTTAAATTATCCTTAATTTTCTCTCTCATAGTTTGAGCATAATGATTTTATTGTATTTATATCAGAATTGCTCATTGCTCCAAACAAAATAATGGCTTAATATAAAAAAGTGAACTCTTACTTGGTCTCAGTCACAGACTTTCCAATAGGAGCCATTGTGGAGTTCAAAAACTGCTGGTCCTAGAAGTGGGGAAGGAATTTTATGAGATAAATTGAATTACAACAGAAGGACTGGCTGAGGGAACACTGGAATATATACAAATTCCAACTAGTGAGGAGTCAATATAGACACAGCTACCTTTCATATTCAGTATAAGATGGAGAGATGAATTGGCCCTGAAAATTCACTGCAATGAGAGACTGCTCCTGCCACTGTATATGAACAAACATACATGCTCATATTCATTTGCAGTTACATTATTGCAATGAATCTGTATCCAAAAAAAGATGTGCTCCATCTCGTCAGTAGATTGGATTCCAAAACTGATTTGGGTCAATATACATTACCTTAGAAGATAAGGTACAGTCTACTGTAGGGAACCATCAACTTAGAAAGCATCGGCCTTCCCTGGGGGGCAGGTAGGTGCAAAAAATAAACCTTTATCCTACCTTTATCTTAAGATAAGTGGCCAAGCAGTATTTTTCCAAATTTCACCAAGCTCATCGTGTTGCCATAGTAGACAAAGTTCTATAAAATGTTAAATAACTTTAAAAAAGCATGGTCTTTCAATGCTGTACAAGGTGAATTAAACTGTCCCTGGTAATGCAAAGTAATGAGAAGCATCCCAGAAACTTTATCTCTAGAAACATTAGCTGTTTTATATCATGTAATTTAGTGTGATGTTGTCAGAATTAAAGGACATTATCACACACAGAAATTGGTTTAGTTGAATCTAAAAAACACAGCTAAACATGGGTTTAAATGTAAAATAGAAGTCTTACCTCTTGTCAAAAGATTTAATTCAAGAAGTGAACCTCAGATCCTTCTTTGAAAAAAGTAAGTTAAAATGAAAATGATTGTTAAAAACTGGGCTTTCAATAAATGACAAGTTTAATCTAATACTGCTCTGATCATGGTAGCAGGAAGGTGTGTAAATTACTCTGTACCTTCTCCCCAGCTGTCTAAAAGACTGACCATTTCCAGAGATGGCTGTTGAAAGCCACTTTCTACTAAAGTTAAAGTTCTACTAAATAATCCATGTAAGCCATGTTACACCTCATTCACCTTGTTTTTTTTATTTTAACCCTGAGATTATAGAGGTGTAATACCTATGGTACCCATATTCACCCTTTATTTAATACGCCATAAATTTAATATGCATTCTTAAATACTAGAAAGAGCTCTCAATAAATTAAATGCCCCATTGAACTGGCCCTGATTATACAATGCAAGGAGAAGTTCCTGCCCCAGCTAAGACAGGTACTTTGGATGTTAATGCTTTTCTGCAATTTTAATGCAATTTCTGTGTTTGATAATGGTAGCAAAGGCTTCCTCCACCCACTGCTTTGCCAAAGGGGAGTGCTGTTTTCTGGGAGGGGTGGAGTCTTTGCTCGGGGTAACTTTCTGCTGAGTGCAATATACCTTTCACTTTTCACCTGCAATCAAGACAGGAGGTACAGTAACTCTGAGACTTGACTAAGGTCCTGGATATTGAATCACCACTACGATCAAGAGGTAAGACTTTACATCTGATAACCTTTTAAAACTAATATGCAGTCAGGCAGATGCATCTTTATTAATAAGCCTCTCTCAGTGCATTGATATTTGTTTTCTAATCTAATATCAAGAATCTCATCATGTGCATGCTGAGGTGTGGAATATATCTTTGTGTTAAATGGTATTGTTTTGTATATTGTATAATTGAAATACAGCCTCTTTCTGGTGACAAGTATTGGCTTAGAAGACTTCTCCTTGCATTGTATAATCAGGGCCAGTTCAATGGGGCATTTAATTAATTGAGAGCTCTTTCTTGTAGATATGAATGCAGAATGGATACAGATTAATTGCAATAGTGTAACTGCAAATGAATATAGATGAGAATGTTCACTTTTTTATGAAACCATTATTTATTTTGGAGCAATGAGCAATACAATAAAATCATTATGCTCAAACTATGAGAGAGAACATTAAGGATAATTTAAGAAATCAGTCTTAGCTTGTTTCTATACACAAATTATATTATTTATTTTAAAAGGAAACCCGCGAGGATTCCCCTGGTGTGCAAGATGTGCCTGAATACTTTTGATCAGCTTCCTGCTCACTTGAAGAGGGCGTGTATGAAGCACACCTTGGCAGAGGAGATCACGATGGCCTCTCAACAGGCAAGGAAGGACATGATGAATCACCTGAAGAACGGGGTCATCGTGGATTACAACAGAATAGAGATTGTGTCTGGTGAGGCAAACAGGATAGCGGTTGTAAGACTGCTAGAGTCCTTGGGCCTTTTTGTGCATGGGAAGCCTGAAGACACATTGGTAAGGTGAGATATTTTTAATTTGTAAGGCTTCTGTAGTTTCTTTTTGAAATCATTGTTACAACATATTATGTAAAAGCATCTACCTGTATTCCAGTGGCCCTGAGCAAGAGGCCGCTGTCCAGGAGGAAGAGATGCCAGAGGCTGCTCCAGAAACTGAAGCAGAAGCGGAGGAGGAAGGGGAAGATGGGGAACAGTAAGACTCTCTGCTCAATAGGGTTTCTAGTGCTTTATTTTTTATTTGCGCGTTGTATGTATAAAAATTGATTTTGTTTCACAGAGGCAAGAAAAAATGTAGCCTTAATTGGGATGTCAGTGAATTGGTAGATATACATAGTCACACGGGGCCACAATTAAAGCTATTTTCTCCCAGAAGCCAACTAAGAAAACGGAAACACTTATAATACATGTAATTGTCCATGTGTCTTATATCTACAGGGTGTCAGTTAAAGGTAATCTAAAAGCTCTCCGAAAAAAGAGTTGCCCTGGCTGGACTTTACAGAAAACACTCTTGATTCTCCTCTCCTGGCTGGCTTTAAACAATACCTTATCCAGGGCCTGGGAATGGTAAACTGCTCCAAGGAGGTAGGTATTTGGTACATGGGTTTTACTCGGCTTAAACTTCACATACCATGGATGTTGGTCATAAAAATAATGACTTTCTCTATATATGTTTTTCAGGTTGAAAATGTCTCCAGGTTCCTGTTTTTTATGGATCCATTGGAAGTTTCCTTAAGTTTTCTGAAGGACATTCCCAAAATGCAGACATTTGTTTCCCAGTTGAAGATGACTGGGCTGTCTCACCAGACCATTGCAGATTATATCATTAATATCATCAGATTCCTGCTCTTCATCCTAAAAAACACTAACCTGCAAGTGGAGGATCCCAGTCTAGCTAAGAGTTTAATAGACTTACATTTCTTCTCCATCTATATCAACAGCGTCATCGCTACTGAGCGCTAAAGGCAGGTCCTGGCAATACAATCTTCTTTAGAAAACATTTTTCAAACTATTGCCACTACCATACGTAAAGTAAAAGATACCGATTGCACGCAACTAATAAAATCTCTTTTCCAGGGACGTTGTAGCTAGATGCAAATTACAACCGAAAATGTATCAGCTTTAAAATTTTCTTTTGGATCCACAGGACGATCAGCACGAGACTCAAAATATACCCGTGTTTGATTGTACAGCATAGATTGCACAGCATTTATGTTTATATTTATGTTAAAATGAAGGTAAATATCTCAAAATATCAACATCCAACTTCACAGTGCTAACGTAACAATGCTTGTCAAATTCTCAAACAAATCCGCGTTGTATTTCTAAACGATTTTAGCAGAGGACGCAACAGGAGTATAAATGATATCTCCCGCCAGCCCTTCAAAGATACTTTTCCATGGGTGAATATGATTGTCTAGGGAGTTGCGGTGTTGATCACTACTGTACTTACCCGGTCTCAAGTGTTATTGTTGGACACGGGCAAAAGACTCGCATTTTCGGCAAATATAAAGAGGGTTAAGGTTTCAGCTTTAGCGGAGGCAGTGTTTACATTGACAATAATAAGATTACCGTCCCTGGGTGGGCTTGAACCACCAACCTTTCAGTTAACAGCCGAACGCGCTCGCCGATTGCGCCACAGAGACTGATGAGTGAGGCTTTTCTCCATTCGCACCTTTCCGGTCAAAAAATAAACATTGCTTGCATTTTCTTGCCAGTCGGCAATATTCCTTCTGCTCTGATAGCCAAGAATTACATTTCATTTTTCACAAGCTGTATGAATTTCTTGAAAAACAAGTTGTTGCAGAAAGGAAATGCATTCATGCTTTAAACTAAATCAAGCCCTATGCGGTTGTCCAAGATGGTAGTTTCTGCACAAAAAGACAGGAAGAAAGGCACAGCTGGGATGTGGAGCCCGGATCTCCAGTTAACGAGACAGGTACTTAAACCGACTCAGCTACGGTGCCGGCAGAATTCTCCTCTTTTATAGCCGCTTGGACACACCGCTCTGAGCCATTTGCGTTCACGAAGCCCTGAGTCTGCCGGCTGAGCAAGCTGCCTCCTTTACACGGAACAGGAGCCCTGACCGTAAGAGAAATGAAGAGAAATGGCTTTTATTGGGCACTTTTCATGTCCAATGCGCTTGACATCTCCCAAGGGGGACAGAGTTCATTAACGACACTTTTCCTTTCTTTCTTCTTTCTGTACACTTTGATGAAACAAAACGAGAAATCATGTAAGGGAAAACATGTAAGGGAAAACATGCACATGCACATGTCTTTTTTTCATGGAGAAAACATGCACCGGGAAATGTTGTGTTTAGAAGAAGTGAGTTAACATGAAAAGTGACCTAATTTACCGGAGCAAATGCTCACCAAGCAAGATCTGCTTTACTACTAGAGAGAAGTAGAGTGAAAGACGTGATCATTTCGCGCCGCTGTGGAACGAAACGCTTTTGTCTTGGAATTCTAAATCAATTAGAAATTCAGAGCGACACATAAAGGCTTTGTCTGCTTAAAAGTGATGATTTTTTAAAACTAAAAAAAAATGTAGAAAACACGTTTCTCACTTAGAAATTTAAGATGGGGGTGGGGTATTACTAGTAGCGGCACTGAACTCACCATGGTGCAATTAATTTACTCGACGGGCTAGTGGTTTAATGGATAACGCGTCTGATTTCGGTTTATAAGATTGTCGATTCGACTTCTACCGGGGTTGTGTGATTCAAATCAGGCTCCTCAGAAATAGATGTCTGTTATGTAAATGAACCCCACCTGAAAGCAAACGTTGGGTCTGGCTTCCTTTCTTTCCTGCATGAAATAGCAAATCGTTACAAAAAAAAAACACCAACTAATGTCCAATAGTCCAATAGTTAGTCATTTAAGTAAACATGAATATACTGTAAGGTCTTGGTACATGGGAGTGGATTTCAACCACAATTAAAAGAAGGGCAAATTATAATTACAGGCTTCAGACACTTTTTCATACAAAAGTGACCAAACACTCCCTAACTTTCAGGTTTGCTTGAACCTGTAACAGAAAAGCGGTTTGAAACTTCCATTCTCTGATGTCACTGTCTCTAAAGTCGGATGTGATGTTTCGCGGATGTGCAGTGTGCCTTTTCTCTTGTCGTGTTCAAGATGAAATGCTGCATAAGATCCTGACTGGGTGTTCTGTACTGTTCTGTTACTTCATTCGGATTACCTAGGTGGTGTACAGCTAAAACCTGACTGCATGGTGTAAATTCTGGGTTCGGCACCAGCAGCACCTGCAAACACATCAGCTGACCTCAACGTGATTTGAACACGCAACCTTCTGATCTGGAGTCAGACGCGCTACCGTTGCGCCACGAGGTCACTTGCGACAAGTGCTTTTAATTCACCCAAAGAGAAAAATCAGCGTCCCTGAAAAAGATTGTTTTCATTCTCTCCTGTGAGGAGCGCCGCTCTTCCAACGAGGGTCTCTTCTTCCCAGACCACAGATTATTCTTTCCCGGCTCTCTCACGGAGAACAGACACACCGTCTCCACTAATGTGTTTACTACATCTATAGATCTGACCCCCTACAGCCCCGATATTCCTGGACAGGATATTTACCACCAGCCTGGTGAACTTCTCATCTTGACCTCTCCCAGGAGGAGCACAATTAACACAGAATCCTCTCTCCATTTAGCAAATAACACAAAACACTGTTTACCTGTCAAGACAGAAAACCAGGCTGCTCCAGGTGAGGCTTAAACTCACAACCTCGGCATGAGTCCACTGAATATGTCATTTTACATGGCCTGAACCAGGAAAGAGATTGGAAGTCAAGAAGTTATGGTTTTGTTTTAATACTTGCCTACTCTTTTAATTTTTCGGTCAAATCTTTTATTTGGGAGTACTTTCAATGGATGTTAATCTTTGTCCCGATGCACGATTCTGGGCCATGGTGTGTCTTGAATAATGTTCTTATAGGTTTCAGTTTGGAAAACAACTCAGTAGCAGACTATGCAGAACAAGCAAACACATTAGAACTGTTGTGAATGCAGTGGAAATAATTTAGTGTCTAAATAACAAGCTTATGCACCACTTGCCTGAAAATTGTTATATTTAACTAAAATTGCTTTCCAGACACCACAATTATTCACAATAATTTTATCAATACATGCCTTCATGAAAAGTATAATTTATTAATAATTTACTTTAATGTCCATCTTTATTAGTAGATGTATTACATGTACAGCCTTTAATATGCGATAGTGAATTTTCAGGTATCCTGGGGAGGGAAGAAAACTGAAATAAAAGAAATACATATTTAAAGGGGTGTGTTCTGTCATATCTGGGCGTTTGAATAGATTTGTTTTATAAGTTATTGTGATTTCACTCTATACTTGTGTTTCTCAGGAGAAAGTCGTTACATTGATGATTTGAGGGTATAGAAAATATGTTGTGCTGTATGAGTAAATGTAAGGATATGTTGAAAAAAACATATTGTCACCTTTGTGAACGTCATTATTAGATACCTGTTGATTGTTTAGCAACATAGGCTTCCCTCTGGACTCTGCACTGAGTTGAAAGCTACGGGATCTCCTCACTGCTTGTCCTGTATTGTTACCTGTGCTCTCGTCTACATTATCTACGTGCAGCACAGCACCAAGAACACCAGAAACTTTGTGACAGAAAGTGCTTAAGAGCATGAAAAATATTTAACATTTTAAACATTCATAGAACAACTTGAAAAACTGAGGGACAAAAGACCATCTATTTTGCAGGTTCACAGTAGTTGCAAGAAAATCAGTCGCCTGACTAGAGACCTACAGATAAAAAGTTCGATATTCTACTGACTGGGCTATTCCTGTCTACTCAGTTTCTCTCTGAAACAACATTTTTCAAGAAATTTGCAAAATTTGAAATACAATACTTGCTTTAAAGTGCAGATTATTTTTTACCCAAAACTGCAAATGGAGAAAACCAACTTGTTGGAGTCTCTGTGGTACAATTGCTTAGTGCGGTCAGGTTGGGACTCAAATGATAGTAAGGTGATGGTTCAAGTGCATCCAGGCACGCCTTTCTCACTGTTCCAACGTGAACATCATTTATGGAAAAAATGGCATAAAATGTTTAACAGATTATTGACTTTATTACCGACGCCTTACCACTTGGCCACCACGCCTGCAGTGCCGCTTACTTTCCCATCAAGGCTAGCACGTTTTTTAAAATACAAAAAAGTTAAATCTTTGAGCACAAATTGCCATGGTAGGAGGAATAAAACAAATATGACTGTTCAAATTAATTCTATTGAAACTGATTTAATTGCGCAGAATCTACAACAACAA
Source organism: Lepisosteus oculatus (assembly GCF_040954835.1). Taxonomy (NCBI): domain Eukaryota; kingdom Metazoa; phylum Chordata; class Actinopteri; order Semionotiformes; family Lepisosteidae; genus Lepisosteus; species Lepisosteus oculatus. The sequence continues at coordinate 20,869,437 of NC_090709.1, read as the reverse complement.
AACCATGATTCTTAACAAGGAGATACTGGGCAGCAGTGGGATTCCGACTCATGCCCTCGAAGAGATGGAGCTTTAATCCAGCTCCTTAGAGCGCTCGGCCGGGTTACCCTTGATAGCAGCTTTTCAGCACTTGCAGTCTGACTTTGTGGTGTTATGCTGCATGGAAGAGACTGCACCTCCTTTTTCTGAGATGCTTTCTCTCACTTGGTGAAATATTCAATTCTTTGGCCCTCTGAATATAGTTCTTCTGTTAAGCAGGCTTCAGACTCTGCTTATTGCACCCGTGTAGAGATTTTATTTTTACAGGAAGACGCATTCCGAAACGTATCTCTGTAGTTTTAGAAAAGCTTTGAACAGCGTATTTTATACAACGCACAAACAGTATTCTAATTTCACATGGCAGATCTGTGCAGCAATCGTACTCGAGTTGACTGTGATTCTTAAATACTTCTAGCAAACATATTCAGGTTTCCTTGAACCTTTAATAAAAAAAAAAATACTTTGCGATGTTCCGCAGATGTGCAGTGTGCCTTTCCTCTTGTCGTATTCAAGAGCACTCACTGCGGGAGCTCCTCACTGCGTGTCCTTTACTCTACTGTGATTTCTTTTAATTTATCTACGTGGAGTGTGGTGAGAAGATCACCTTGAACATTTTCGGTTTGTGAAAGGAAACACTAAAGAAAATACAAGTGATGAACATTTAAAATAACCACAGTACAGCTAGAAGAGGGAAAGATAAAAGACGATTTAGAATGACATTCACAATAGATTGAAGAAAAGCACAACCGCCCAAACAAGGACTTGAACCCTGGACCCTCACATTAAAATTCTTATGCGCTACCAACTGACCTATCCGGGCTCGAGAAAAAAAGAAAACACTGTCGGGATACTCGCAAGTCACATGTCTCTTCTTGTGCCGAAGTGCATTCATACCTGACCCATCTGCAATGACCACTGACAGACTTTATCCAGAAGTGACGGCGCCACTCCCAGCAGAATGAGAGAGAAATACAGAACGACACGAGGAGTCAAGCGGCTCCCACAATTCATCTTTCCTCACATTACTGAATTTGACCTTTTCACAATCAGATTTTTTCACACTTAATAAGATCTTTTAATCAACAACATTTAAGAAAGAAAACAAATGGAACATTTTTTGGAACAATAATAAAAAAAAAACTTTCAATGTCTTGGTTGTATAAGTGTGCACACCCTTTATAAAGGGGGTAGCAACTGAAATTTAACCAGTCACATTCCAGATCATGTACAAAGGTTATTTGCCTTTGCCAGACATCAATTGTATTGATTCTTATTAGTCCTATTTAATATTAGCTGATCACATATAACTAACCAATCTCGGAGAATGTACGTTCATACTGCAGAGCTGAACCTGAAGAGAAATCCGACCGCTGATTGTCACCAAAGAATGTCGTTACAAATTATCTGCGGAGCTGTTTTACGTATCCGGCCACCTCTTTCCTTCCTTCTTTGCAGTGAGCACAATTCTTTCAGTTTCTTCTCTTGGATTTTCCTTGCTATTTTACTGTCCCTTTCCCCCCATGTGGAGATGGATCCACAACCGAAACCCTGTTTGTAGCCTGTGTTTCTGCAGCGGCAGTCTGTATGAGGAGAGGGTGTTAAACAGCTCCAGTGGCGCAGTCGGTCAGCGTGCGGTGCTTATACAGCAATGCACAGCAGAGTCATGCTGAGGTTGTGAGTTTGAGCCTCAACTGGAGCAGTGTGACCTGTGTATTTAGCTACTTGTTAAGGATTCGGCCAGTGAAACCGAAACCAAGTAATGAACCCACTTGCAGGAGCCGATAGAGACAAGTCGTGATCCAAATACCGTAGACGAAGGAGAGAGCCGAGAGTCCAGGGGAAGCCAGAGATCCAAACTGAGAGGGAACAACCGAAGCCGAGCCGTAATCCAAAAAACGTAGTAAAAGGGGAGAAACCAAAGTCGGAACCTGAACAGTACGAAGAGGTAGAAGGCGTAGCGCAACTAAGTAGCTCGAAAGGAAAACCAATACTGAGCGAGGAGGTAGGGAAAGACTAGTGCTTAAATACAAGATGAGACGGAGGTGTTACCAGGTGATTATTTCTTCACATAACCTTTGCAGAAAAAGAAAAATTAGGACCTCATCCTCCCAGTGAGTCTCTGCTGCTGCTACTCGAACGTCTATGGCATAATCCTGTGCAGACCTGCGGCCCTGGCGGATAGATGAGAGGCGGTAGGCGGAGTCTTGTCCAGCTGAGGAATGACAAAAAACCCCCTTAAATTTCTCTAAAAAGAGATCATAGTCCTGTACCTCAGGAGCCCTGCGATCTAGTAGGGCAGTTGCCCAATCCAGAGCACGGCCAGTTAACAGAGAAACTACGAAGGCAATCTTGTCTTGAGGAGAAAAAAAAGTTTCTGGATGGAGCCTGAAAACCAGCGCACACTGTGCTAATAAGCCCCGACATCTCGTAGGGTTGCCGTCAAACCTGTCAGGTGGTGTAAGTGGAAGAGGTCGAAGAGCGGGTGTAGAAGCTGGCGGGGGCGGAGCCGAAGCGGCAGCTCCAGCGTTACTTTCACTATTACTGGTAGGCGGCATTGCCGACAGGTGCGGTGAAATCTGTTGGACGGAAGCCTGTAACTGGAGTAAGGCTTGCCAGTATTGATCCAAAACTGAGCGAAATTCCTCTTGTTCTGCTGGGTCCATGTTAAGTGGCTCAGTATTCTGTTAAGGATTCGGCCAGTGAAACCAAAACCAAGTAATGAAGCCACTTGCAGGAGCCGATAGAGACAAGTCGTGATCCAAATACCGTAGACGAAGGAGAGAGCTGAGAGTCCAGGGGAAGCCAGTGATCCAAAGAGGGAGAGAGTAGCGAAAGCCAGACCGTAATCCAAAAAACGTAGTAAAAGTGGAGAAACCAAAGTCGGAACCAGAACAGTACGAAGAGGTAGAAGGCGTAGCGCAACTAAGTAGCTCAAAAGGAAAACCAATACTGAGCGAGGAGGTAGGGAAAGACTAGTGCTTAAGTATAAGATGAGACAAAGGTGTGGTGGTGAAAGCGTACACTGACAGGTAGACTAATGAACTAAGACTACGCTTTCTTCTGCCTCTTTCGTTGCCGGGAAGCAGGGATCGTAACATTACCCCCCTCTCTACGGGAGGCTCCCGAAGCCCTAGCGGGACGATTAGGTGAACAGTGATGGAAATCCCGGATCAGGTTTGAATCCAGTATACCCTTTTCTGGTACCCATGACCGCTTTACAGTGTAGGCAGGGAGTCCATCAATTACTCAAGGCGGTGGGGTTTTTTGTTGCGGTTTAGACAGAGTGGATCTGCGAAAGGGCTTAAGGAGGGAAACATGGAATGTAGGGTGAATCCTGAGGGTAGGAGGCAAGGCCAGCCGATAAGTTACAGGGGTAACCTGGCAGAGGACACGAAAAGGACCGATGAACCTGGGAGCAAGCTTGCCAGAAGGTTGCTTTAGAGGAAGTTTGCAGGTAGTTTGCAGACACATAGTCCACGTCGAAATCTGGGTATGGTTCCACGGTGCCGATCCGCCACGGTCTTCTGCCGAGCTGCAGTGTGAAGAAGGGCGGCTTTAGCCTTCCTCCAGAAGTCCTACAGGTTTGTGATATACTCCTGAACAGATGGAACTTCTGTGTCCGGCAGGGAGTCCGGGAAGAGAGGAGGCAGATAACCTAAGGCACACTTGAAGGGTGACATGCCAGTCGAAGGAGGATACAAAGAATGATGTTCATATTCTGCCCATGGAAGCAATGACACCCAGTTTTCTTGGGTAGATGAGATATATGCCCTTAAGTAGGTTAGCAGCTCTTGATTCATACGCTCAGTTTGACCGTTGGCCTGAGGGTGGTAAGCTGAAGTAAGCGAAACTGGGGCTCCCAGTGACTTACAGAAGGCCTTCCAAAATTGTGAAATAAACTGGGGGCCCCTATCTGAAACAATATTTTTAGGGATGCCATGAAGGCGGAAGATATGCAGTACGAACAGGTCTGCTAGTTCCCTAGCCGAAGGCAAGGAAGGTAGGGGAATAAAATGGGCAGATTTAGAGAAACGATCTACTACTGTCATGACTGTCGTGTATCCTTGGCTTGGTGGAAGGTCAGTAATAAAATCAACTGAGAGGTGGGTCCAAGGACGGTTGGGGATAGGTAAGGGTTGAAGAGGGCCTGCCGCCCTCATCCGAGAAGACTTAATTCGGGAACAGATAGAGCAGGCCTGGACATACTCCTTGACATCTTTAACCATGGTTGGCCACCAGAAGTCTCTAGAGATAAAATCCAAGGTACGTCAGAAGACAGAAGACAGAAGATCTGACTGGGGTTGAGACAAATAATTTGTCCGGAGGGCACTGAGGAGGTACAGTTTGTCCAGCCAAGGCGCGTCTAGCTACAACTTCTATGTCCCATCTGACAGCTGCCAGGAATTTACCAGAAGGGATGATGGGTTCAGGAAGCAGTTCAGCCTCAGGGGGGTCGTGGATCCGTGAGAGAGCATCAGCTTTGATGTTCTTAGAGCCTGGAGTGTAGGTGATAAGGAAATTAAATCTGGAGAAAAAGAGGGACCATCTGGCCTGGCGAGGACATAGACGTTTGGCCGATTGTAAATACTCCAAGTTTTTGTGATCTGTGTATATCAAGAATGGATGATGAGCTCCCTCCAGCCAGTGCCTCCATTCCTCCAATGCTAACTTAATAGCCAGAAGCTCACGGTTACCAACATCATAGTTCATCTGTGCAGGGGATAACTTCTTAGAAAAGAAGGCGCAGGGGTGAAGAATTTGTTTTTCTCCATGACGTTGAGAGAGAACAGCGCCCACACCATGGCCAGAAGCGTCCACCTCAACAACAAAAGGCAAAGAAGGGTCAGGGTATTTCAGGATGAGGGCAGTAGTGAACAGGTGTTTCATGTGCTGAAATGCCTCTTCTGCTTGAGGGGTCCATTTACCTTGTCTGGGTCCTTTGCGAGTTAAACAGGTTATGGGAGCAACCACCGAGCTGAAGTTTTAAATAAACCTCCTATAGAAGTTGGCAAAATCAAGAAACCGTTGTATGTGTTTAAGGTTCTTGGGTGTGGGCCAATCAGTAATTGCGGAGACTTTACTTGAGTCCATTTCCACCCCTTCTGGAGAGATGATGTAACCTAAAAAGTGAATCCTAGAAGCATTAAAAGTGCACTTCTCCAGTTTGACATAAAGTTTATTCTTTATGAGTCGGGAGAGAACTTCTCTGACATGGAGAACATGATCCTGGAAGGTTTTAGAGAAAATTAGAATGTCATCAAGGTATACCAAGACAAACCTTTGTAGCAGATCACAAAAAATATCATTAATAAAGGTTTGAAACACTGCTGGGGCATTTACCAAACAAAAAGGCATGACCAAATATTCATAATGTCCATGGGTTGTCATGAATGCTTTCTTCCACTCGTCCCCTTCCCGAATACAGATTAAATTATAAGCCCCTTGTAGATCCAGTTTGATGAAGATCTTGGCCCCATGCACGGACTCAAGCGCTGCCGGAATTATGTCATTAAGGCCACTATAATCAATACAGGGACGGAGCCCACCATCCTTCTTTTCCACAAAAAAAAAACTAGCACAAGCAGGAGAAGTGGATGGGCGTATAATTCCAGCCTTCAGAGAATCTTGTATATATATTTTCCATATTGGAGAGTGGAATATACGACCTTTAGGAGGAATAGTTCCTGGCAAAAGGTCGATGGCACAGTCATAATGTCGGTGGGGTGGGAGAGCCAAGGCCTCTTGCTCATTGAAGGCTTCCTGTAGATCAGAATATTGGGGGGGGGTATCGTAGGAACACCAGAGGGGGGCGTTTCCATGAGTGCAACTCTTACAACCTTGCAGACGACAGCAACTACCAATACATTGGGGTCCCCAAGTTAAAATTTCTCTACGGGCCCATGAAATGTTAGGGTCATTCTGTTGGAGCCAGGGAAAGCCTAGTACAAGGGGATGTGATGGGGTCTCGAGGAGATAAAACCAGATATCTTCCACATGTGTGGCGCCAATTTGCAATCTTATTAATTCAGTTTGCCATCTTATAAGTCCTGGAGACACTGGGGAACCATCAATAGATTGTCCATGAAGAGGAGTCGTCACCTGGGTCAGGGGTAATTTCCAAGCTTGAGCTAAGGAGGCGTCGATGAAGTTCCCTGCTGCCCCCGAGTCAATAAAAGCAAGAAGTGGCGTCTGTTTATTACCCCAAAACAGTGTAGACATAATAGAAAATCCTGAGGAAAACTTAGAGGATTGAGTTAACTCACTCACCACAGGATCTTGAGTAGTAGGGAGGCGCCTCAAAGACGAATGTAAAGCAGGGCAGTCAGCTTTAAAGTGTCCTAATTTTCCACAGAACATACAGCGGCCCTCTCATCTGCGTCTCTCTCTTTCTTCTGGAGTTAACTGGGTGCGGGCAATTTCCATAGATTATTCCGAGTCTAGAGTGTTGGTAGGTGGTGGCCGAGGAACCTCTAGTATCTGTGTCTGAGATCTTTCTCTATTCCTCTGACAAATTCTAAACTCTAATTCCAACACCTGGGAAATTACTTCCTCCAAAGTTCTGCCCAACTGTTGTATAGTTACCAGGTGATCCTTTATTTCTTTAGTAAAAGTGGAGAAACCAAAGTCGGAACCAGAACAGTACGAAGAGGTAGAAGGCGTAGCGCAACTAAGTAGCTCGAAAGGAAAACCAATACTGAGCGAGGAGGTAGGGAAAGACTAGTGCTTAAATACAAAATGAGACGGAGGTGTGGTGGTGAAAGCGTACACTGATAGGTAGACTAATGAACTAAGACTACGCCTTCTTCTGCCTCTTTCGTTGCCGGGAGGCAGGGATCGTAACACATGGTTCTAGTGTAATACTGCTACTACAGCTACTACTACTGCTGCCACTGACACAACTGCAACTAATAAAATTTTACAGCTACTCCTACTGCTACTACTAATGTTACTAAAGCTACTAGTAGTACTGTTACTGCTACTAATACTGCTGCCACTGACACAACTGCTAATACCACTACTACCATTACTACTACGACCATGACTTCAGATTCTAATACTAATTCTGATACTAACACTCCTGCTACTATTACTGCTGTCATTACTACTAATAGTGATAAAAACAGAGCACTCACAGCTCTGTAGACATTGGTCTGGACTCTAGAAAGTGATTCCATTTGCAAGCAGCTCTGGACCTCAACACCTGTTGATGGGTCACTTCTATCAGACACAACATTGGAGCCCAAGCCCACCTACAAACACATTCACACACACTGACACTACACATACTGACTAACACCATACACATTTATACACACAATCAGACACATACATGCACAAATACAAACTAGCACACATTCACAGACACACATACTGTAGACACTACACTCAGAGATACACACCCACACACTGATACGCACACATTTACAGAATCACACATAGACAATACACATACTCACAGACACAAACTCACACACTGATGGACATCACATACACTCTTACCTACAGTTACACTATAACAAACACTAACAAAAATACCACTAATATTACAACAGTAACACTATCACTATGACTAACACTATCATTATTACTAACTATAACACAAAGTTACTACTACACTACTAATACTAATAATAACAGTAATAATTCAGGTGGGTAGCTGCGTCAGCATGCGTAGGCTGCAAAGGAACAAGTAATAGGTTTTATTCCATGCTGAAAAAAAGAAGAAAGAGAGAAAGAGAGAGTGTGACACCTGAAGAAGGCTCCACGGCCGAAACGTTGTGTTCTCTTTCTTCTTTTTTTCAGCATGGAATAAAACCTATTACTTGTTCCATAACAGTAATAATATCACTAAAACTAACATGACTACTAGTGTAAATAGTCTAACAGTATATCCATAATAAGCACTAATTTTAACATGAATACTAGCATTAACATTGAAACTACCAGTTGTACTCTCACTAATATTAACATGAATACACTAGTATTAGTATTAGTAGCTGTCCGTGACGTCACACCGCTGTTTGTGACGAAGGCGAGACACCTAGCCGGGCACAGTGACTCGGCGCGTGTCGCCGTGGTTACCATACTTATGATTTGTAAACAAATGGAAAATGCATTTTAACTGTTACTTAAACAAATTTATCAACTTGGAATATAATTATCTAGCTCTAGGATTAAATTCCTAAATAATAATTTGAATAACCATTCTTAAATTTCGGATTGAACATTATTAACACTAAACGCACTATGGTACTGTAATTGATCGATACAGGCGGTATTGACCGTTTTCTAGATATTTTAAACAGGGTCAAGAAATGGAAACGAATCAGTACTCACCAGTCGATGAAGTTAATCGTTTATTCTACGGTTCTTCAGTTGAATTAATAGGTTGTCAATAGATAAGTGATCAATAACTCTCCGCAGTGCGCTCCGTGCACCTCCCACGGTCTCGCTCGCTGATCCCGGCGCTCTGGCTGGTGTCTCTGACGTCACAGTGCTCTTTCTGACATAAACAGATGCAGCCATTCAAAACAAGTGGGCGGTACCGCATTATTTTGCGGTGGGCTTTACGCAGTCCACCGCGAGTTACCGTAAATTATCCTATAATACCGCAAAAAAATAATAGTATCCGGAATTTCCGCAAGGTGGAGCTAATGAAGCTCAACCTCTCATGTTTGAGCTGTCGCCATCAAAGTCTTTAATGAAGATATTACTAATAGTATTAATAATGAATGACCTTGGACAAGCTGTAAACTCAAAGTATTGCCCTGGTCCACATTCTTTTTTTCATTGACCGTTTTTGTAAAAGTAACACCACAGCATTTTGCAATCACACATTTGTTTCCAATCATGCAAAGTACAGTAATTTTTGAGAATCGATTCACCATGCCTTTCACATGCTCATAAACGAGATTGATTTAGGAACATAACATATTACTGTATACAGTATGTATATGTATATTTAATGTCTTAACTGTGCCCGTTTAAGTATTGAATATTTATATGGAATTTTACCACTGAAGGGAAATCTTAGTACCTGAGCATAAAAAGAATAGGAGCATACTGTAACGCGTGTGAAGGCCATGAACGATATTAATTTTGGAACTTAAACATACAGTATATGGCTGGTCTCGGTACTTTAAAGAAAACATACACACCAGTATTCCATTTCTCCCTAAACATTTTAAGCATCGAAGTCTTTAACTAACGTGATACCGGAGTCAACAAGCATACTTTTAGAATTTGATTAAAAGGGAATATAATATGGAATCGCATATCTAAAGAAATTAAGAACGATATAATTATATTCATGTACCGCAACACAAGAATAGTACATGCTGTACATTGTCTGTTGATAATGTTTGTGTAGTGCTTTTTCAGCACTCTGGCTGTGACCTTGCTGGTGGTGCTGTGGGTTAGGTTCCTGACTTCTCTGTTGTAATGTCTGTGATCAAATCACACTAAAGTCATGACTATTTCTTTTTAACAAACATTTCTTTGAAAAAATGAAACGTTTCCCTTGGTCAGAGATTAAATGAAACCTCACTCGCACCAAACAAATTTATATTTCTAAATATAAATATTTCAAAATATCACAACATGATCGAATTTAAGTCATTTTAATAACAATGAATAGTCACCTAGTGGTAGTGGTAAAATTCCATATAAATATTCAATGCTAAAATGGGCACAGTAAAGACATTTACTGTAAATCTTTCTACGACCGACCAACGGACCACGAGTGCCCCTGTCGGTCAACCAATCACGTACCGCGGTGTTTTGCGTCAATTACCTCCGACACTTTGAATGGCTGCATCTGTATAACATCTCCAAAAAAAAAACACACCGGGCTTTGAGAGGCGATTCATAACAGCTGGAGAAGGTGTAATATTTGTGTGCGTCAGCAGTGAAACTGCATGTTAATTGATGGAGGGCTGAGCGGGGAATAACGGTTGCTCAGGGTCACAGGGTCACAGGTCATAGTGAATTTAGGAGCTAACTGGATCGGAGTTACAGGATAAATAATAAAGAGTTTGTTCGAGAGTCACATCTTCGTCCTGGGTTCTTAATTTTTACACTATACGTGTAGGAGAAACAAGACAGTGTGTGTGTGTGCCCAGGTAATTCTGGGAGACAGATCGAATCTGGGCTAAAAGAGAGGGGGCTTAGCCCTCTTACATTTTCTAGTTCAAAGTTGTACAACCCATTTGTATCTGCTATGCCCTGGTTAATTGCTGCAAAATGCTGAAATAACCTCTCGGCTCCTTGGTTGTCATTTCGTCAAACGTGCGTTTGGTACAAGAGTGCATGAAGGCACCGGAAATACATTGGGAACAAATGACCGTTGGCTCAAGACCTCTGTGAAGTAAGGGAGCGTGCAAAAAGAGGTTGTTTCCACATGGTCTCGAACGGGGGACCTTTCGCATGTGAGGCAAACATGATAACCGCTACACTACGGAAACCTGTAGGAACTGCTGCTGGTGTCTCGCTTGCGTTTCAGGCTGAGAAAGGGAAGCATCACTTTGGCCAGGGGGTGCTGGAGAGAGGAACAAAGGGCGCGATGAAACAAAATGCCAAAACCCGGGATCAAACCAGGGACCTTTAGATCTTCAGTCTAACGCTCTCCCAAATGAGCTATTTCGGCGGTGCGCAGAGCCCACGGCCACCTGCTCCAGCCTTCCTGTGTTGCGGCATGAGCGCACCAAGAGTAGCGGGAGAGTGTTGCAGGAACGTCACTCAGAAGGAAAGCCACCCAGCTGCACCCTCTGAGCTCTGTCCAGCGCATCTTCCTCGCATGGACTCCTGCCTGCAACGGGCAGGAAACAATTAGCAAGAACAGAACGACACCCCATGGGTGTCTCATGACCGCACCTTAGGTTGTGACACGTGCAGGTGTGAGGGGTTGCCGGGCTACTTTGGAGCAGAGCTTGGGCGGAGGGGGGGCGGGAAAGCAGACAAAGAGGTGACACCTCAAGGTCTGCACGATCACAGCTCTCCGCCGCCCCAGGCTTCCGCTCGATAAGCTACTGGACACACCCGCCCCTCCTTACACAGACCGTGGAAAAGCCCCCGAGTGGGAGGGCTCTCTCTTCCTCCCAGGAGCTCTTGGACACGACGCACAGACAGAGCGCGGGGAGCCGCCGCCTGCAAACACGGCTCCAGGCAGGACTCCACTCCGCAGGAGCCGCAGAGCAGAGGAGATGGGGGCAGCTTAGATCCAGTGCAGAGACCTGATCTGTTGTTGCTGTGTACGCTGTCCTTTCTGTTCTCGGGGTAGGACATCAGGAAGCACATTGAAGCGCTGCGACATGCACTGTACAGATCCCGCCACTACTGGGCCCGATTTCCCCGGATTGAAACCGGGCGGAAACAGGCCCGCTTCGTTTGTTGCCACGCACACTGTTTGGGGATTCGCCTAGCGCTGTGATCGAACAGACCCACTCACCTCTTAGTGTGGCGGGATCTGCACAGTGGATGTCGCAGCGCATCCTGCTTTCACTTCAATGCATGTCCTGATGTACCCTGGTCTCCCGCGTGACAGGTGGGGATATTTGCCACTATACTAACGAGGAAGACAACGCTCTCTGCTTAGTGTGTAAAACACTTACTTGCAGCATTGTGGGTGCTGTGGTTTAAATGCTATTGGTTTGTGAACAGAATACCCCTATCCAAGTACATTGTGCCACATTAAATAAACACACGAGAAAAAAAGATTCAGAACGCAAAGCTGTGTCAGTGTTCTGTGTAAAAAATCAGTTTGAACATCATGGGAGCTGTTTTTAATAAGCTGCTGAGTAAAGAATATTTTAATCTTCCTGCTGTCAGTAGTATTGTGAATATAGTTGACTCTTACCCGAATGAAAACAGAACGTAAAGGAAGGGTTTCAGAATTCAGACAAAGCTTTATTCCCGTGCTTACAGTCTGAGTAATTGGAGACTGCGCTATTCTGTTGCCTATGGTCATATACGGGTTTTTCGCATGAAGCCATATTGAACAGTATTTCTCGCGTTGTGAACTTGTGCACACAGCGGTCCCCCGGGTTCCAGTAGTGCGTAATTACGCATCGATGAAAAACCGGAGGTTTAAAAAAAGATAATTAGCTCACTGATACTTCGATGTAGAGGCTGTGGAAATATCCACATGTCGTGGTCTTTTAAATGCATTTGGTTTGAAGGCGTTCTGTGCTTCCGTTGCGAAGATATGGACAAAAGAATATTCGTGCTTGGTCAAACAAATGTCATATAAACGAAAAAGTAAAGGCTGAGAAAGCATTCACAATGTATTTAATACACAAAGCAAGTATTCTCGCGATTCTAAGAGGTTTCGTGTAAACGCTACAGGCGTGCCAAAATCGTTTTCGAACTTCAAGCTAACTTTTCCCCGGTCTGGTACCATAGGTCACGTAGCTTAAAATCCCAGTCATGTTTTTTTTCCTATCTTGTGGTACATAACGTACCATTTCGGACTATCACAAAGGGCTTGATTTCGTTAAATGCATGTATTAATTTCCTTTCTGGAAAACTTGTATTTCAAGAAATTCACACAGCTTGCGAGAAATGAAATTCAATTCTTGATTATCAGTGCAGAAGAAATATTGCCAGCTGGCAAAAAAATATATTTTTTTAACCGGAAAGTTGTGAGGTGAGACAGGGACCCACCATTCCGTCTGTGTGGCTCGTTTGGTTGTTAACTGAAAGGTTGGTGGTTCGAGTCCACCCAGGGACGGGTTTCTTTTGAGATGTAAACATTGTCTTCGCAAAGGTCGATTGGATTTCTAAGCGAAACCTTAACCATTTTAATATTTGCAGGAAATGCGAGTGCTTAACACGTGTCTGAATCACCGGGAAATGTCCGATTACTGTATGCCCAACATCGCAACTCCCCAGGAAACCAAATTCACCCAAGAAAAAGTCGAGTCGTCATTTATACCCCCGTTGCATCCTCTGCTGAAATATTTTAAAAATACAATGCAGATTTGTTTAAGAACTTGCAAGCTTTGTTACATTAGCACCGTGCATTTGGACTTCGATATTTTGACACATTTATCTTAATTTTAAACATAAATACTGTACAATCTATTGTAATTTTGTTGTACTATTAAAATATGTTATCTGAGGATGCAAAGAGGTGAAAGGGAAAGGTCAGAGGGTATAGTAACACCAAGGTTAGGATTGGTGGAGGTGATAAGGATGTTGATGGTTTTTCTCTGTAGAGAATTTTGAGTTTTTTATCCTTCTCTGAAGTGAGAAACTGGAAGAGTTGGGAGTTGAGGGATCTGATGAGGTTAGTTATGAAAGGAAGTTGATGTGGAGCTGTTAGCCGTAAAAACTCCTTAATGTCTTTGATGTTGTCATCAGCGATAAACTGCATTCAGCAAAGATAAAAAGAAAATTATCTTTGCTTACTGCCCTGTCTTTCTCACACCTGAAGAAGGCTCCACAGCCAAAACATTGTGATTCTTTTCTTCTCTTTTCAGCAGGAATAGTCCTTTACTTGTTCCTTTGCAGCCTACGCATGCTGACGCAGCTACCCACCCGATAGCTAACATTCCTATAATCACAACTATGAATGTCCACTTTGGGTATTTTTTCCATGATTATTTATTATTATTATTTATTCTGTCATTGAAGCATATTTTATGTCATACTGAAGTGTCCTAATCACTGAAAAAATATATTTTTTTTTAATTTAGAAAGTAAGAAAATGATAAATCACTAGGAATTGCATTTAGCCTGTTCTGATCTAGATTTTCTATATACTTTAACATGCCATGTTCACAATGTCACAACTCATAAATGAAACAGTGAAGTGTTGTAATTACAAATGTACATAGTGTCGGGACATTGAGATGTTTTGGTAATGAGGAAGGAGGGACATACAATGTTCACAGGGTCAAATTTATAAAACGCTACAGTAAAATTTCTTGTATTTCGGGATTATGAGATACATTGTGTCTCACACCTCAGTGTCAGAATTTTGAGACATTTTTATAACCAGAGGTAGGTTCATAGCAATAAGCAGAAAGTGTGATCATCCTTTGCTCATCCTCGGTTAACCATATATTCTCATATGCCATGTTCTGAATGTCCCATTTAAAACTGCTATATTAAAATTAAGACTTTTTTATGATCAGAAGGCAAGGTTGTGGTAAATATGCATAAAGTGCAAGTGAACTTATGTTTTGCCTTTGTCTTGTTATTGTGAGTTTTGAAAATTGGTTTTCGGTTTTCTGAAATGCGTTTCACACAAAAATGCAATTTGGATAGTCACTACTTATATATTCCCCTTAACTGAGGATATGTACAGTAATCCATCCCGATTAGTACTTTTAAAAATTACTGTAGAGAGAGCCATCAGAAAGGGAATGAAAACTTGCATTAAACAAAATCAAGCTGCATGTAATCATCCATAGTGATACATTTTGTAAGACAAGACAGGAAGAAAGACACTGGTGGGATTTGAACGCAGAATCTCCTGTTTAATAGGAAAACACTTTAACCAAATCAGCCAAGATGCTGTCAGAGTATTAACATCATGTCTGCGTCAGTGATTACAGCTGACTATCGCTGGAGGACAGTTCACTGTGAACAAGTCAGCCTGCATAATGAGGGGGAAGAGACTGACCTCTGTGATGCACTATAGAGTTACATCAACCTTCTATCCAACTGTTCTATGCTGCATTCTACCCTAGTGGTAAATATTGGTTTCCGTGCGTGTAATATTCCTTTTTTTGTCAAATTTTATCAAGCACAAATTTTGCTGTTGAAAATAAGCCTTGTGGTTTTCAATGTTGTGATCCTTTTACCCCAGTGTCACCAAAATTGATACATTGTGCTTTGGCAATTCTTCAGGCTATATTGTTTAGAGGAGCTCAGTTGAATTAGTTTATATAAAGTATTTATTTTCCCTTTAATCCTTTAAAACATATTACATTTTCAAAACATTGTATCTTTCTTCCTACTATTTGTAGCGGCAATGCTTATTAATAAGACAGAATTAAGTGTTGCTGTGCTTTCCCAAATGAGGCCCCATCTCTCTCTTCAAGCTATTCAGGCAGGCTGATTTAAAGATGTTTTCTTTTGATAGGGGACAGATCCCAAATGGGGATGCATTTAGCTAAGCCTAGCTATCATGATCAGTGGGCATGCATTGGGGCCTATCTGTCTAGGGAGTGCCAGATGGACATCTGGACTGCATTCCTAAGTGTCAGGAGTAAGTGACTCATATCTCACCTTGATCAACCAATCAGGGACTGGTAGGGCCGAGTAACCCACGTGGGTCTCTGATGCCCATGAAACTTTCATCCAATGAACGAGCTGAAGTTCCTCCAGGTAAAAACAGGCAACACAGAGCTCCAAGACTATTCTAAAGGGAATTCAAAGGAGAATTCCAGGAGTGTGAGACAATTCCAGGGCGGGACGGCCCAGGAGCAGAAAGGCTGCCAAGGGCAGGACATTCTCGCAGTGCGCCTCCTGACCATCCTGAGACTCAGCCCGGACAACCACGGAACGGCCAGTGTGTCCGAGTGCCAGAACTTTCCTTTGTTCTAAGAGTCTAGAGCGGAGGTTGCCAGAGAGTAACCAGAGGATCCACCCGAGCAGGCCTCGTGAACAGGTCGGAACTGTGGACAGCTGAATCACTATTCAGAACTAGCTCTTCATCAGGAACGAACCGGTCCACTTCCTGACTTGCTGGGACTCACAGTCATCTTTTCTCCTGTGTGCAAACTTTGCTAGTTAAACCCAACACTAACTAGCTGGTCAGTGAGCATCAGCAGCGCACCGTCACAAGCCGCACAGCACAGCCTGGCAACGAGCCAGAGAGCGCGGATTGGACAGCAACAGCCTGCAACTGTTTCTTTGTGCCGCAGGAGATCTGAATCCCCAGAGATTGGATGAGTATTCAACTTCAATGCATTACAGCTCGAGAATTCAATTGTTATCCCAAACAGTTGATATCAATTTAATTCCTAAGAGTTATGTACTTGTTTTGAGTATCTAATGTAGAAGTTGTAACCAAGTTCAATTACGAAATGGTCTTAATGAATGATATACTGAACGTATGTCCTCTTGATATGTGTAACACTTTGTAACTGACTGAATATATACCTTTTGTATTCTGATAACCCTCTCGATAAGATCTGTTAGGTTTATATGCATATTCCATATATTAAGAAATGTATCCTCGTGTATTAGTACCTGTGTGTGTGCATCGTTTGAGTTATATCGCATGGTTGGATTCTAAAGCCATTAAAAGAATCATTTTGTGATTTACTGCTACAATAAATAATTGTCCCAGTAAATGCCCAAACCCTACAGAACTGGTGCCTTCAGAGAGCACACTACATAGTGATGACATCTTTCTGTATGATCAGGACAGGAGCTGCAGGTCCACTGTGTTGTGGCTGCAGTACAATTTTAGCTTATTATTATAATACTTTTTAACAGCGACAGAATCTTAAGATCACAAGGTGTTTACAATATTATTTCAGTATTAAGCTGTTACTACATTCGGAACTGTCCCATAGGATTCAGTGTTCCATTAGTTTGGCACTAAACTGCTTAGTCTATTGCAGGAATTGTACTTAGTCCTGTCCTGTAGTGTCATCTAGAGAGCAGCAGCTGTTTCCTTGGGCTCATTGCAATTGGGAACATTGTGATTATTGAGCAGGGGACTAAAGTCAGCAGACGAGCGCGTTGCAAATCGGTAGTAATCTGGCGTACAGAGCTGCATGCTAATCTCTGGATCATCTCCAGTTAATGCGATGCTGTTCTTACCTTGCAATTGACCCAATCTGACTACTGGCACCAACCCTGTTATTACAAAGAAACTTCTTGTGTACCTACCGTGATACATAAGTTTGGTGGAGAGGTTTGGCAGCCCATATTCAGTCAAAGATCTGTGTGCAGATCACTGTGATATATAGGCATCAACAAACTGACAAATACAATATTAAATGTTTAACTGATAAAGCCCAAATGAACCAAACCTGTATAAATTTGTGGTGGAAAGGAGTCTTTATATATAGCAAAAGGTCTCTGATCCTTTGGTAAGAACGATGGGTATATAACCCATTGTCCTCAATATTAGAAATGAATCCTTGAGCATTGCCGTTGTACCAACGATCCTCAAAAGTGCTGCCATTACCACTGTTCCATAAAATCCTAACATTACCTGTCTTGCATAAATTGTAGAACATGCCATCACATTTCAGTTGCTTCTCAGTAGCAGTTTGATCTATTATCACCCTACTCCCCACATCATAACCTTCGCTCTTCTATTTCTAGTCTCCTAACTGTCCCCCAAGCCTGTCTACACTGTATGGGTGACAGGGCCTTCTGCTGTTATGCCCCCAAGCTCTGGAACTCTCTCCTCAAGGATACCAGAGTCACCTTCCCTAAACTCCTTCAAATTCAGACTCAACACCTTCTTCTGTAGAAGAGCCTTTACTGAACTGGTTCTATTCTTTACTCCTCTACTTCTACTTTTCTCCTCAATCTATTGGAATTGTTTTATCCTGTGTATTCTAATTGTAATTTTGTCAAGTGCTTTGAGAAGCCACCTTCGGAACCATTATATAAAATAGTTTATTCTAAATCCTTGAAACTTTAATAGGGCACTGCAGTAGGGCTAAAAATTGACAGCCTTAGTGGGCCATCATGATTTGTGCAAATTATAGGTAGTCACAAAGGAAGACTAGGATTTACTTGAAATCCATGACATGGGACACTGAAACAGTGGAGAGGCTTTGTGTAGTAAGCGTTCAGTCTCAATCTACACCATCTGTGCTGCTGGTAGAGGTAGTTGTGAACACCTGTCTTCCGGATCAAGTACTGGGATCTCCAGTCTCAATCCTAATACTTATGACTGTCCACTATCACTGCTGTGAAACCAACACCCATAACATACGACCTCCGAGATTCTAACTGTACCATTATTCACTGATGTTTGCACACCAGTATTGTTCCTCTGCTAAGGAAGGAAGGCCTACTTTACACCAAGCCCCTGTTGACAATTCCTTCCTTGTGTTTATTTTAGTCAGTTTGTGCAGCCCAGAATAGGACATCAGACCTCACTCTTACTGGGCACTACAGTAGCAACTCACTCCATAACCACTACCCCTCTCGGAAACAGGAGGATTTCCAGTATATTGAACACCTCTGTCTCTCCCACAGTAAAAAAAAGTCACAATGACCTGCCCAAGGAATAGTGCGGCCATCTTCCCCCAGTACAATGCTTTATAACTCCAGCCATTTTCAGTCCTCATTGGCAGCAATACAGGAAGCATTCTTGAAAGGGGAACCCCCACAAATACAGTACTTTAATTTATTAATGGGTCTCACTTCCCTTGAATTCCTCCACCCCATTCAAACCTGTAAACCATAAAGAAACAAGGGCAGGCAGAAGGGTCTTTCACAGCTTTATTGAAATGTTGCCATTACAAGGCGACTGGAGGCAGGAGAGTCACAAGGGCCAGGCTGGAGCCTTCATTCAGGCACCTGGGGAGGAAGAAGGAGAACAATCCAGCTGAACTGCAGGACACCCACCCCTACAGGAGCTCCTCCTGCCAGACCCTACCTGTCCACTGGCCAACATCTCCAAAGTCCTCTGCTCCCTCCACATCCTCACTGGTGCTCTCAGCATCTTCACTGGAGCTCTGAGGGTCTCCCTCCTCATCCTCAGTCCAGTCAGCTCCCACATCCAGAGGAGCTTCTACTGGTGCCACAGCCACCCGACTGCTGGTCACCAGGCTCCTGGTACCTGTGGACAAGTAACACCAAGGAGTGAGGGATCTGCTATACCCAGAGACCCACAGTCTACTCATCTAAACAGTCCCTTTGTCCAGCACGGGATCATTCCTCAGTTATCCAAGCATGGTTGTCTCCTGGGCAGAGATGCATCCACAAGGGATAGAGAACCAGACCCACCTTCATTCCGACTGCCAGCACACCTGGACTCACAGCAGGCACAGACCTCATGGTCAGCATACAGCTCCTCCCACCTGGAGGAGAGGAGGACAGGTGAGGCCTCCACCTGGCATGTCCCAGAGCACCCTCAGCAGGCTCCTTGCAGAAGTACCTCTTCGCCTCCCTGTTGTAGGTGCAGGACTTGGTCCCTGGTGTTGCTTTAGCAGGAGCCACAGCCATGACAGTGCATGTACAGCTCAGTCACTTCATGCTGCAAGAGGGAAGGTCACAGCATTAAGGGATCAAGGCCAATAGAGGGACAGAGAAGGACCTTCTGCCATCAGTGAAGGCAAGCTGGCAGCTCTAGGCACTACAGCTGCCACAGTCTGGTTCACATCTAGATCATGGATGGAAAAGCAGACAATGGATCAGTAGAGCAAGAAGGCTGAGCAGCCTTTGAGAGCAGTACCTTCCTGGACAGCTTTTTCTGGAAGAGGAAGGCATCAATTGTGAAGCGGAGCACATCCTTCTGCTTGGAGGGGACAAACCTGGACAGGCAGCCATCTGCCTTGCTGTCCACCATGCACCTGGGGACAAGGATGAACCCCTGCAGGCTCTCGGGGCTCCTGCCCACCTCTCCTTCCAGAAGGGGCCATACCCCAAGTTATCGATCACAGGGAAACGGGGCTGCGAGTGCTGGTCCGGTTTCTCGGTTACGCAACACGAGTGGATGTACAGCCACTGCTCCGCTGTGGCAAAGTAGGCAGTGGCCTGGAAGTACATGTGCTGACCCAGGAAGTACTCATCCTTAGGAGAGAGCCAGACACAGTGGGCTGGAGAGAGAGAGAGGCAGCATTACACCTGCACACAGCACCCCCTGCTGGCAGGAGGAGCCACTCACTCAAGGAGCTTACAGTTGGTGGTGAGCAGGACAAAGCTGTGCTTGTTTTTCAGGTCCTTGAAGAAGGTCCTTCTCCTGGCCCACGTGGGGACATAGCCAACCTTGTAGGAGTAGTGGAACCTGCAGGACAGAGGAGATGAGGGGCTTCTGGACACTTTCCCAGTGGCTTCTCAGCAGCAGCAGAGCCCTGCCTACCTGTTGTAGGAGCACTTGACCGGCACAGAGAAGGGAATGAAGTGATGCACAGGCGCACTGGAGGAGGGCGGGGCATAGCGGAGAGTGTTGGAGTACACCAGGCGGCCCTGGACAACCTGCAAGGTCACAGAGGAAGGGGTATTCCCAGGAAAGGCAACCCAGACACTAGCCCTACAGTTCACATCGATACATTGCCTGTAGATGAAGACCCGCTTACCGATCGCTCGGTACCGCACTCGTGAAGCCCGTAGATGAAGTAGAAGTAATGGCGTGTGGTTCGGCTGAGGCTGCAGTTGCCCAAGGTCACCTCCGATGGCCGACAGCTGAAGCCGAACAGGAGCCGACTGACCCTCACGTACATCCTGCTGGAGTCGCACCACACAGCCACTGCTCGGGTGCCCCCGATGGCCGGGCGAGCCGGCTGCCGCCCTCGCTGGGGAGGAAACAGGACGCTCTTGATGTAGGCGGGTAAGGGGCAGCTGCCGGCTTCATCTTCTCCTTGTCGAAGTAGGGCGAGTACGCGTCTCTGGACACGGGAAGGCGGCGAAAGTCGGGAGCCAAGGACTGCGAGTCGTTCTCGCTTGCAGACAGGTCTTCGGAGGGCGCATCTGCCAGGTTCAAGTCCTCAAACTGGGCTGCATCTTCAGGAGCCGGGAGGTCGGCCTGGAGCCAATTCCCGAGAGTCCCAGCCAGCCGGCCCAGCGGAGACCAGTGCGGGGAGCCCGGCCCCTGCGCACAGGCACAGCACAAAGAGAAACGAGCGCATCGCCAAATTAACGTCCCGCTTAATTGCTACAGGAGTAAAATAAGTAAACCACAAAACCGTGTTGAAGCAAGAGAGCATAAAGTGTGAACGCGGTGACTAGGTTTTTATACTGGCAGGACCTGCTACCGCACACCTGGTCACACTACCGCTCAATCAACACAATCAATTACACACAGAGATTGTTCTCAGCGTCTAATTAGAACCTGCTTCCAGTCTGAGGCGGGACTCCGTGAAGCCGCCTGAACACTTTCCCGTGTGTATCTGACCCCAGCGGAGGAGTTCCACGCTATTTCGACAGAATTAAATCACCCACACGTGTAAAATTTGCTCAGATTAATTTATTGTTCAATTAGTTTCTAATTTCCAAGGACAGTGTGTTAAACTCGCTGTCAGACAGAGTATGGAACATGCGACACGTCTGTCCACACTTTCTTTTATCGAGGGGGCTGTTCTATCAACATGTACCGCAATGAAAATAATTTTACTAATTTTCATGTGTAATTGCATGTCATATTAAAATGTGTAATACAAGCATTTCTTTGCTTCCCAGTAAAGAAATACTGATCAGCTTTTGACATGTTCTGATAATAATTTGTCTGATTTCTCAGAGATTACTTTTGCTTCGCAGCACTGAGAACCAATGGAAGCCCGTTTCCGCCAGGGAGTAAAAGAAAACGCACTATGGTATCTCAGACTTGTGACTTAGAATCTCAGAATTGCGACCTAAAAACTCAGAATTTTGACTTTATATCTCACATTTGCGACTTCGAAATAGCCCATATTTCATTGTCTGTCCTTTTGTTATCGTAACGGATTCGGGTTCTAGGGCTTGTGCCCTCGCCGCTCCCACCCTACTTCGTGCCTCACTGTATTGGCTTGAATCTAGACAGCAGGTTAACTGGTAAGTTTAAGTCAGTTCTTGTTACTCTTTCTGCTCGAAAGAGCTGTATTAATACCGGCGCACCTGTCTCCACAGGAAAGTTATTGCTGTTCCAAAACCAATGTACTGCAGCTTCTGGCCACGTGTTCCTGCCGTCAGCCTGTGATACCATGTTCTTCCACCGCTAGAAATATTACTGCTCTAGTACAGTAGTAAAAGAGGAAACAAATGCAAACACCGTTTAGAAAAAACACACACGTCTCAGGCCTTAACCATGACAAGGATGGGATTTGAACCTCGACGAGCAGAGCACAATGGATTAGCAATCCAAAAAGTGACTCCTGTTTAATTTTCTTTTCGCTTGCTCGATTTGTAGTACGCTCCTCAATCCTTACAACCGCTAAACAAAACGGCTTAATGTGCCACAGCATTCTGCTGCAGGTACGGTTTGCACCGTGTATTAGGCGAACCCGAATGAAATATTTCAAATATGTGAAGAATTTCATGAAACCTGAAAAAAGATCACAGCCAATGTCAACAATTTAGAGCCTGTAGGCAGCTTCAACAGAACAAAACGATCTGAAGCCGCAATTCTTTCATAGAGTGTATTGTGACACTCTTACCACGTTGTTGCTATTACTGCTACATCTGCTGTCGTTGGTTAAAACTCTACTCAGCGGGCAAGTAAAGTTGTACAAGGAATAGACTACTTTGAGCCGTCCAAATTCCATTATGTGAATTTAAGCTTTTTTAATAATAGCATTAGTAATACAATGCGTGCTCAGAAATGTTACTTATTAGCTTATGAAGCAACAGTGTTTCGACCATTTGCGGTCTTCAAAAAGTAAACGCTGAAGTTTTTATACTTCCTTGTGAGCAGACCACCTTTGATTTAGAAAAGGAAAACTTACTCCCCTGTTGCTTTCATTGCAATATCTGAATCGAGACCCAAGCGCTAAGAAAGCTGAATAACGCAAAAGACATATTCCCGATTTTAATTTAGATACACATTTTCTAATGCAGCTTTCATTACAAGACAGTCTATTTCTCGAAAGCGTGTTATGTAAAAAAGAGAAAAACGAAAATATATGGATGACAATATTTAAAAGATTAAGATTTTACTTTTGAGAAATTGTTATCTTACGTATCTAGACGCTTTTCAACCGCTGGTTTTAGAACTTTGCTGTGCTTCCTGCATCATTTTCAGTGTTATAAAGTGGGTGTAGAGGGAGCGATCACTGTAGAACAGTTGATAGGTTGGAGATGTTCAGACTACTCTTGTTATTTCTCAAATGCTTCCATAATTTTTCTTTCACGGTACGACGCGAGTGTGTACATGTGTTTGGTTTTCGTTTCACTGATTCTCATTGAAGCTTTGGGAATTAACGACGAAAGAATCAGTTGCCTCGGAAAGCAGAAGCTTTGGTTCACAACGATCTTGAAGACACGCCCATGTAGTGCAGCGTGTGATATTTGTACTATAAAAGACCAAGTGCTCAAAGTGACGTCTGCGTTTACCGTTTAGACTTTTCATCTCGGGCGCACTTTTAGAAAGCAAAGATAGAGCAGTTGTGTTGAATCACACTGCGACAGCTGTCAGCATAGTGGCGCAGCGGGAGTGTGCTGGGCCCATAATCCCGAGGTCGATGGATCGAAACCATCCTCTGCAATACACACCATCAGTTTAATGATGATGATTTTTGATTTTTTTCTCTCGTGTGTGTGCAAGCTTCACACTTACTGTATTCGTTAATCTTTACCAATAGCAGATGCCGAAATGTACAGATGCAGCCATTCAAAATGCGCGGTAAAAACCCGCGGTACAGTAACCTACCCACAAGCCACCGCAGGGCACCGTAGGGCACCGCGGTAAGTGATTGGCTGGCCAAAATGACCGACAGGGGCACTCGTGGTGCATTGGTTGGTAGTGCAAAGATTTAATCATTTAATGTCTTTACTGTGCACGTTTCAATCCGCTTAGTTTTGAATATTTATATGGATTTTACCACTAAAGGGAAATTTTAGTAGCTGAGCATAAAAAGAAGAGGAGCATAACGCATCTGAAGGTCATAAACGATATTAATTTAGGAACATAAACATTACTGTATGTATGTAAACTGTACTGTGTATGGCTGGTCTTGGTAGTTTAAAGAAAAAATACACACCAGTCTTCCATTTCTCCCTAAACATTTTAAGCATGAAAGTTTTATGAAACGGTACCCAAATATGCGATTGCTGTATAGAATGAATTTTAATTAAAAAAAAATATTTAACACGAACATTAAGCTGTTTACATCTTCCGCCTGAGAACAGTCACCCGTCGCTACCCAACGCAGAATGGTGATTGGCTGACACCATCTGACACCCCTCTGATTGGAGAAAAAAGACGTGCTGGTTTGCTATACATACTGTACCAGGAAGAGGATTTCTTTCTATTCAAAACGTGTATTTTAAAAGTTTAAGAAGTAAAAACCTAACAGCGTACACAGATTTCTAAACTGATCAGGATCGTTATCATTGTCTTATGCATAATAATGTTCACCGCTCTGTCCAGCAAATTAATAATAAACTTTATTTTATATAGCGTTTTAAACGAATAAGTAATTAGATTGCTCATAAACCTAATCACTTGCTTTTTCTTTTTATTTAGGCTCAGATTTCAACTATAGATCGTATTATTAATAACCATAATAACAACCAACCAACAAAAACAACCATATAAACATAATACCAACCAAAAACATAGATAACAACCACAATACAAAAATAATCAAACAAATCAAATAATCAGACCATTTTACTCTCGCAAAGTCCTCCAATTATCATAATCCCGCCCCTTATGCAAAACCAAACCTTCCTCCCATCCCAGTTTATCCTGTTTATCATAAACAAAATCCACCTCAATTTTCAACATAAAGCATTACACAAAATCAATACCTCAACACTCCATACTCAACAACGATAATTCACAAACAGCCAGAACATGTAACTACACATTCCCAAACAGACCTAATTTCCATAGCCCCGCCCCTTATGCAAAACCAACATCCCTCCCCTGTTCTCTCTCTCCCCTGGTGGTTGTAATTGTTTTTATTTTCAAATAAATTTTAGCAAAGTCATGTATTTTAAAAATCTTAAGATTTTTATATTTATGTCTTTATTTAGTGGTTTCATTAGTGACAAAGGCTAAACTTTCTTGGAAAAATGTCTTTTATGTAAACCATTTTTGCTATTAATTCATTCAGGGCTAAAATATGTTCATTGTCTTCTAATGAAAGAAGGGTTCCTTTCGCCATAGTCGGGAGCCTAGCCTTTAACTAGTAAGTACTGTATTTACTGAGTTTTTGAGGGGGGGGTCTTTTGCTGGAAATCTCGCCTCCTACTTTGAAAATACCCGTGAAACCGGTTCAATTCGTCACAGCCAGCACTCCTGCAGAGAGTTGGGTTGTACTTGCAGTGTATACAGTACACGCGTTATGCTCTTCGTTAATGTCTGTGAAGTTTTATTTAATCTCTGAGCCATACTGATTCTTCTGGAAGCCAGTTTCCGCCAGGGAATAAAAAAAAAAAAACACACTATGGTATTCTCTCCAATGCAGTGCAGTTAAAAACATACCTCTGATGCTGCTCCTAAATGAATATCGTTTATGACCATCAGAAGCTTTATGCTCCTTTTCTTTTTTCCAGTGGATTGAACAGGGAGAGGCATTTCATGATGTACTTTTCACTGATGAAACAACAGTGGCTCTGGAACAGTTTTCAACCAAGTCGTTTTATAAAAAGGGGAGATATGTACACGTTACTGAAGCTAAAAGTTTAGCCTTTGTCACTAATGTAACCACTAAATAAAGACATATAGAAATCCCTACGTTACAGACTGTATATGGCTGGTATTGGTAGTTTAAAGAAAAAATACACACCAGTATTCCACTTTCTCCCTAAACATTTTAAGCATCAGAGTCTTACATGTGGTTATTTCGAAAACGTTTGTACGTGCTCCTTCTTACCATGTTACTGTTTACTGTTACTGACCATATTAAGTTTAAGTGCCTGTGGGCACTTTTCCTGTCCGTGGGGGGTGGACCGTCTTTCATTAGAAGGTTAGTCTGTTCTACTCTGAGAATGTAGAGGGGGTGGAAAGTGCCCGCGGTCATTTAATTAGTATTAAAATCTTAGTTATCTTTCTAGTTCACAGGTTTGCATGCATAATTTAATTTTGAAAGCCACTGAGACATCAGGTACTACTGTTGTATTTATGAAAAAGAAACAAAACAAAAAACATACTAACAACTGTGCCATCCTACTCCTTAGTTAATACATTTTATTATTCATAAACAGTTAACATTGTTAGCAAAATATTTTGAATTATATTTAACCCTATTTTTTCTTTAGTTTTGTATTTAACTTATTATATGATAATCAGACTTAATGTATATTAATGTATATTTGAACAATGAAAATATATTTTTACAAGATTTTACATTAAGCACTTAAAATTAACATGGTTAATAATAGTAAACTGTAACATGCTGTAACAAGATCGGTTAAACTGCGAAGAAAATCCTTTCAGAGAAAATGTTTCAGGTGTGAAGAACATAGATCTCCAATGCAATTTCAACCAAACCTGTTCCCACACACCCTGCCCCCACTACCATTAGAATATACACAAACATTTTAGCGTTTCATTCTGAGCAGAAGACCCTCACACCTGAAGAGTGCTGGCTGTGACGAATTAAACCGGTTTTACAGGTTTCAATCACAGACCACGTGACATGGGACTCAGTAAAGTAACACACAGCGCCACTGGATTTGATAATACCTAACCAAAATCCGCAATATGGAAACAGAACCTGTGTAATTGTTGATAGATGATGTACTCGTAACATTTTTTCAAGACGAACTACAACATTTAAAAAATGACTTGTATGTACTTGATATCTCTAATCAATCCACGGGTTCCAGCACAAAACGAAACTAAAACGCATACCGTTTCGCGCTTCTTATTAGTTGCTCAAAAGTAATTTGACCGTATGAAATGCATAATATAAACCTAGAAACATATACGTGAGCAGTACTTAAGCACTGTAGTATCGGTGTTAAGACATACCTCTCAAATACTGTAAATCAAGTTAAAAATATCTCAAGACCGATTCTGGTCGTAA
The DNA here is from genome assembly GCF_040954835.1 of Lepisosteus oculatus. Taxonomy (NCBI): domain Eukaryota; kingdom Metazoa; phylum Chordata; class Actinopteri; order Semionotiformes; family Lepisosteidae; genus Lepisosteus; species Lepisosteus oculatus. The sequence continues at coordinate 20,842,585 of NC_090709.1, read as the reverse complement.
TGAAACCATGTTTCGTGTATGTTTTCTTTTTCATCTTGAAATAACTCATTTCTAAATACCTTTTTCACTGTTAACATCTTGTAGCAACTTTGCGACAAAATATATACTCTGACAGTTCATCCTGCTACCAACATTAAATAAAACAAATCTTAAGATTTCTATATTTATGTCTTTATTTAGTGGTTTCATTCGAAGCTTACAATGTTTAGGGAGAAATGGAATACTGGTGTGTATTTTTTTCTTTAAAGTACCGAGACCAGCCATATACTGTATGTTTATGTTAAGATTTCCCTTCAGTGGTAAAATTAGATATGAATATTCAATACTTAAACGGGCACAGTTAAGACATTAAATATACATATACATATTGTATACAGTACAGTTTGCATACAGTAATATGTTTATGTTACGCGATTAAAAAATAAATAAATAAAACTGGAAGGTCCAGCACCAGCTGGATTTAAACACACAACCTGCCAGTTGGTAGTCATGCACCTAGACCAGTAGGCTACAAGACAGCTCACATAAACAGGCAGGCGAAACAGCCTTACACAGCCCTGCCGCAGTACACGGATATAATCATACCGTTATTAAATTCTTGAGATACGCGATTCCATATTATATTCCCTTTTAATCAAATTCTAAAAGTATGCTTGTTGACTCCGGTATCACGTTAGTTAAAGACTTCGAAGCTTACAATGTTTAGGGAGAAATGGAATACTGGTGTGTATTTTTTTCTTTTCATGATAGGTGTCGCATTTTAAATCATTTTCGTAGTTAGAAATTATGAAATGCCCTGTTAAAAGCAAGGAAGTTTTTATGCCCGTTGAAGTAAAACAAAATGCCTGACAAAGTATGGCTTGGACAGATTCCAAGTGCTTGTACAAATGTGCTAAAGAAATTATACTTTGAGTATACAGCTTGTCCAAAGTCATCCATTATTAATACTATGAGTAATATCTTCAGTAAAGGCTTTGATGCATAAATATTTCTGATAAAAGTAGGTTGTGTACTTTTGTCCAACTGAGCAATCTTGCTTTCATAAAATATACCAACATTTGAATGACTGATGATTAACATGCTGTAATATACAGTTCAAAATTAAAGGCTCAAATGCCATACATGAGAGGTTAAGCTCCCCCTGGCGGTTTTACAAGGCGACGCCGGATAGTTAGTCACGTGACACACGTGAACCGCGTGATACCCCGGTGGGCGTGTCGCGGTATGCCGCGAAATACCTCACCCATTTTGAATGGCTGCATCTGTATCTTTGGTTGTTCTGAGATCCTTGATAGTTTCCTCAAATCCTTCAAATGAACATCCATATCAAATCAATTATGTTTATTTTTATTACAATTAAGGTACATACACAAAATATCAACGCACATTTGTATAATGCTCATTTAATGATTGTCAAGGATTGTCAAGTTCTCCAACAAATCTGTGATCTAATTTTAAAATATTTTTGCTAAGGATACAACGGGTGTATGAATGAATTCTCCTGACAGCCAGTTGAAGATAAAATTCCACACGTGAAAATGGTTCTCTTGAACATTGACTTAGGTACTTAATTGTTTACATGTAGTTCCACACGAGTAAAATGCACATTTCCTGCAATGTTTTGCAAAGAAATCCCATCAAGTTTAAACAGAGAGCGGAACAATCTGAAGCGCATCCCTGAGTGGGTTTGAACCACCAGCCCTTTGTTTAATAGCTGCACAGAAACACACTCCCGTTGTTTTTTGACATTCACACGTTTGTAGCTAAAATAAAATACTGACATTTTCCTGCCAGCCAGCAGTATTTCTCCTGCACTGACCATGAATAACCAATAACTTTATTTCATCTTTCGCAGGCTGTAATCTACAGAAAAGGAAGTGAATACTTGTATTAAGCTAAATCAAGCCGAAGGAAATGCACTGCCATTGTTTTTCTCCACTTTTCGTTAAAAGGAGAAAAATCACTGGAATTTTCCTGCGGTATTTCTTCGGTCCTGATAAGCAAGACTTGTATTTTATCTTTCATAAGTTGTTTGAATTTCTTGAAGTTTAGAAACAACTTGTTCCAGAAAAGAAATGAACACTTGATTCAAAGTAAATCAAGACGTATGTCTCTCTCGCTGCGTGTGCTCTTATCTGTCCATCTCTCTCTCCTCTTCTCTCTGGCAGTCTGTGCAGAGTTTCTGAAGGGGATGTAACACCCCTTGGCAAATAAGAAAAATTCTGAGGCAGAATAAAAAAAAAACATTATTCTCTTCTCAGTCAGATTCACAGCTTAGACTCACACTCAGACAGAAGCTCAACTCCGTACTGCTCTCTATCCTCACAATCCAGAACCAGAAGATATTCAGACAATCAGTGCTGCTACATGAACAATATCAGACAGAACAGCCTGGACTCAAGTCACATCTCCCCCTTTTCTCCTTTCTCCCAGTCCTCTTAGAAACACAGAAGAGCTCCTGGTTCTCCTCTCTGTGAACTGGGCTCAGGGGTCACTGATCTGGCAGCTGTGGGCTCTGTTCCAGGGCAGAAGCAAGAAGCTTCTATTAACCCTTTCCAGGACTTCCAGCCCTTCAGTATTACTTTCTTTAGTGTATATCAGCCTCCAAACATGTTTTTTAAGTGTTTTATAACACAAGTGAGTGTGGAATTATATTAGTATTTATGTAATAAACAGCAGTATTGACACTCTGATCAGTATATTGATTATTAGTAGCCAATGGGCCGATGGTCGTGACTACAATAGTGACCAGTTGACCAGTCTGTATCTCTGAGCAGTGCTCTGGTGATTCTACACCAGACCTGGGAATCAGCTGCTCTCACAATTGCACATTTATAAATGTGCAATTAGATGAAGTCTTGTAACAGTTATACAGTTAATTTAAATCATCAGACTACCTATAGAGCTGAGAGCTGGGTGGAAATGAAACCAGGATACACATTTTAACCTCCAGGAACATGAGTCTGATCCTCCTAGGTTCTATACTCTGATGATTCGTGTAAAACCCTTAAAAGCGCTTATTTCAGGGACTCGTGCTCGTTCTCTACTGCTCCACGTGGGTATGCTTTGTAACGCATTAATCTGTGAAGTAAACTTTTTTCTTTCTGTTTAATGAATTTCATTCCTCGGTTTGTCGCTCTCCTCCTCCAACTGTTATAAATCGCCTCTCTTCACAGCCCATTTTTTTGGGGGGGGAGATGTTATATTTGTATGAAAAGCCCTCCGGGCTCCGGACAGGAGTCTCCTCCAGCAGAGACGCGCTCTTTTTTTAATTAAACATATGGAATTTACAAATATAACTACAACCAGAGGATCAGAAACAGGTACAAGAGAAAAAACACAACAGAAAAAAACATTTAACCACCAGAGGTAATGAAGTAAATTATGTGATCAAATTGTATTTTTACATATATGTTTTCCTGGCTTTATTATTTCTCAATTATTTATAGAATTTAGTGTTTCAACATGCATGCATTTCCTGTTTAAAATAAAAATCAGCACTCACTTTTTTACAAAACGAAAAAGACGCTTTTCTATTTGCAACATTTCGAGTACTTCTGGTATTCCTGAAAAAGACACACAAAAGCAGCAGAGACGCACTCTGCTCTGTCAGAATAAGCGCTGTGACGTCACAGACACCAGCCAGAGAGCCGGGATCAGAGAGAGAAAGAGCGCGGGAGGAGCACGGAGAAGAGTTATTGATCACTTATCTATCGACAACCAATTATTTCAACTGAAGAACCGTAGAAAAATCGATTAACTTCACCGATTGGTGAGTACTGATTCTTTTCTTGATCCTGTTTAAATATCTAAAAAACAGTTAATAAATAATAATAATAATAATAATAATTGCTTACACTTATATAGCGCTTTCTGGACACTCCACTCAAAGCGCTTTACAGGTAATGGGGATCCCCTCCACCACCACCAATGTGCAGCATCCACCTGGATGATGCGACGGCAGCCATAGTGCGCCAGAACGCTCACCACACATCAGCTATCAGTGGGGAGGAGAGCAGAGTAATGTAGCCAATTCATAGATAGATAGGGTTAATAATGTTCAATCTGAAAATAAACAATGATTATTCATATTATTATTTAGGTAACTGTATCCTAGAGCTAGAAAATTATATTTCAAGTTCATAAATGTATGTAAGTAACAGTTTAAATGCATTTTTCCAGTGTTTATAAATCATAAGAATGGTAACCAAGGCGACAGGCGCTCCGTCACTGCACGCGTTTAAGTGTCTCGCATTTGTCACAGAGAGCGATGTGACGTCACGGGCAGCAACTAATACTAATATCAGTGTCTTCATGTTAATATTAGTGAGAGTACAACTGGTAGTTTTAATGCTAGTGTTCATGTGAGTATTAATGACAGTGGCACTACTGATTGTTTTAGTTTTAATGTTCATATTCATGTTAATATTAATTATAATTATCGTGTTACTGTTAGAGTATTAACACTAGTAGTAATGTTAGTTTTAGTAACAACATTACTGTTATTATTAGTAGTTTGTGTCAGTTTTAGTGATAGTGTTACTGTTGTAGTATTAGTAGTATTTATATTTGTTTTAGTTATTGTGTATCTGTGGATAAGTGTGTTTGTGGTATCTGTGCGTGTGTGGGTGCATGTCTGTGCATGTGTGGTGTCTATGCGTGTGTGGGCTGTTAGTGTGTGAGCGTGTGAGGTCTCTGAGTGTTTGGTGTCTATAAGTGTGTGTCTGTGTGTCTGTGAGTATGCGTAGTGTCTGTTTCTGTGAATGCATGCCTGTGAATGTGTGTGTATGGTGTGTGTCTGTGAGTGTGTGGTGTCTGTCAGTGTGTAGTTTTATATTTGTAAGTGTATGTGTTGGTATGTCTGTTAGTGTGTGTAGTGCCTGCGTCTATGTGAGTATTAATGATGATAGCATGTGTGAGTGTATATATGTGAGTGTGTAAGTGTCTTATTGTGTGTATAAAGGTGTGATGTGTCTGTGAATGTAAATGTGTGTGAGAGTGTAGGTGTACAGTGTATCTATCAGTGTGTGTGAATGTGTGTGTAGGTGGGCTTGGGTTCCACTGATGTGTCTGACAGAAGTGACCCATCAACAGGTGTTGAGTTCCAGAGCCGCTTGCAAATAAAAACACTTTCTAGAGTCATGACCAACATCCAGAGAGCTGTGAGTTCTCTGTTTTTATCAGTATTAGTAATAATGACAGAAGTAATTCCCACGCAAATGATTATTAACCAAGACAGACATCAGAAAATATCGCCTTTGCAATGATGTCACACCTCTTCTTCATAAATTTTCTTTAATGACAAGACATTTCTGTGTCTGAGTGTCTGCTGAAAATAGCGCGACAAGCCATTTCTCTCCAATATTTTCTGGTGCGGTTATTTATCGCATACAAAATATTATTCTCATTAAGAATATTTTACCTGCAAAGTCACAGTGAAACTGCTACGGCGAATGAACTTTTTATGAGTGAAAAACATTCAGAAGACTTAATGGCTCCAGGGGAGGCTTGAACTTATAACCTCAGCATGACTCCACTCTACACAGCTATATAAGTAACCCAGACTGACTGATTGTACCACTAGACCTGTGTAAGGCAGGCTTTTACACAGATTGTTAAACTGGCACAAATGCAGGGTGAAACATGGGGTTTTGGATGTGGATTAATCTCCACATGGGGGAAAGGGATAGTAAAATATCAAGGAAAATATAAGAGAAGAAAATAAAATATATGTGCTCACTGCAAAGTAGGAAGAGGTGGTTAGACAAGCAAAACAGCTTTGCAAATAATGTGAAGCGACATTGTTTTGTGTCTATCTGCTCACGAATTTCGCTTCATGTGCCTTAAGCTATGCAATTTGTATGGTTGTTGAATGAGATTGGTTTCTTCAAAAGCCCGGTCAATTGCCAGTGGAGAGGTTGCCATTAACACCTTCATGAAGACTCCTTTAATTGTCAAGGCACCTCCTTTGCATAGAATAGTAGCACCAACACTAAGAGAAAGGATGAGAAGTGTATTTTATCAAGCTATTGCAGTGTTTGTTTGACTGAGGATCCTCGTGTGCTGAACTGGCTCCTGGAGAAGTGTAGTGCAGTAAAAGAGAAGGACACTCAAGACTGTCACAGAACAGAACAATACAATTACAATACTTTTATGAGAGTAAATATTACTGGTGAAACAGTTTTTATAATGGTGAAAACAGGAGCACCTTCTCTACATTTTTGACTGAAATATTTAAACGACAAGAAATACTATCACTATGCAATTCATGAATGCAATTGAGCTCCTCTAAATGTTCTAGTCTGATGAAACAATGTATAGAATTAGGTGACAATATTGGAATTAATTCAAATGCACAAGATAAAGTTTCAGCAACAAAAATGTGCTCGAAAATATTTTACAAAAAAGAAACCTTACATTCACCTTAAACAACATTCACCCTCTACTTAGCAGAGAACAGTAGGACAGATAGTTAGTGTCACTGGACACTGCGCCACAGAGGCCAATCTCTTCTCCCTCATTATGCAGGCTTACCCACTCATGATGAACTGTCCTCCAGTGATAGTCAGTTGCCATCACCAACTCAGATTTCAGACTCAGTTCATGTACATATTATACCTTAATTGTACCTGCCACTGCATTACAATAATTTGATCAAAACAACTGCTAGACAATTATCAAATATTTCCTTTCTTCTTTTAGCAGATAAAAAATAAGTATTTATTCCTTTCCTCTCCTACCAGTCTTTGCAAGCCACCCAGTTTTCTCTGAGCCAGTGTGAGGTATGAGGCAGTCAGGGCTAATGCAGCCGAGCACTCTAAAGAGCTGGATTAAAGGTCCAGACTCTTTGGGGACGTAAGTTGGAATCCCACTGCTGCCAAATATCTCCAACTATCTCTGTGTTAAGAAGCACTTAATTTTTTGTTGTTACATTCCTTTGATTTAAACCAATTTTATACCAATACATTTAAATAACCACACTGTTCTTACGGCATGGCTTTGTCTGGCAAAAAAATAACATGACATCTCCTTTAAAACACACATTTTCTACAGAGGGAAAAGGAGAACTCGTGCCATTCAACCTTATAGCGTGATGTCATTTTCTCACGCTAATTTTTGGATGCTTGTGATCGAATCTATGATCCTTATGAGTGCGCTCACCCTCCATAAAGGTACCACAGATATAATGTGCCACGTTTTTAGAGAATTGCTTTAAATACAGGTCAGAAGAAGGCAAAAAAAGTCCGCTAGGCAGTTCAGCGATGTCAACTGTGTTCTCTGTTGTTTAGGTGTAGAGTGTCAGCCGTTACAACCAGGAACCACACAGTTTCAGGCATCAAAAAGACTTCCCCAAACCCTGATCCTGTCCTTACTCCGATGATGGCATTCAGACATTTCCTGCAACAAAGCGATTATATGGTCTTCAACAACACACATGAAAAGCTTGTTCCCTACCCCTGCAGTCCTTCTCAAAGAAGGACCAAGTGTGCTCAGAGTTAAATGCACTGTTCATTATTAATAATAATAATAATAATAATAATAAACTTTACTTTATATAACACCTTTAAAGGTGGCTTCTCAAAGCACTTTGCAGAATGAGAACAATACAATGAAAAAATACATAAGATAAGCAGGATGAGAATACACAGTTAAAGGAGACAGTAGATGGTGGTACTAAATACAGTAGGAGCAAAGGGGTAAAGAATAGTTAATTAAAGGCTCTTCTAAAGAAGGAGGCTCTGAGTCTGGATTTGAAGGAGTTTAGACAAGGTGACTCTCTGATATCCTTGGGGATAGAGATCCAGAGGTTGGGGGAATAACCGGAGAAGGCCCTGTCACCCATAGAGCGTAGACGGGCTTGGGGGACAGATAGGAGACCAGAATTAGAAGAGCCAAGGTTGCGATTAGGGGAGTAGGGCAATAAGAGCTCAGACAGGTACTGAGGTGCCAAGCCATGGAGAGGCTCATAGGTGAGCATGAGGATTTTAAAGTCGACATGAAACTTGACAGGGAACCAGTGCATGGACTACAGGATAGGAATAATGCGATCACCGACCAGGTCCAGTGCTAATTTCTCCCTTGTGGCCGCTTGTTCATTTTCGACTGTCGACTCATAAGAAGTCCTCTATTTGACTTGATCAACACCAATCCCTAGAGGATTTCGAAAGTCTGAATCAAAATAACATGTGACTCTGGGTGGACTCCAACCCACAACCTTTGAATGACTTAATTCTATTAACATCTAGAAGTCCAACACGCCCTCCATTGTGCAACAGAGCCAACACTTGTGCTAAAACATAAAACACCTGCAGAAAGCTGTAACACATGCATATCCTTTCATCCTTAAATTGAGCTCCATAAATATTGGCAGTGATTGGCCTGCTGTTTATGAATAGTTACCACTGGGATTCACACCCAGGATCTCTTGTTTTTTAGTCAGGCACACTAATCAGCTAAGCCAATGCACCAACAAGCAAAACTTTATCTACAGCTTCAAACATCTGCGAGAAACAGGCAGCTTTGCAGTGTTACACCTGCTGGCTCAAAAGGTTAACCTTTTCAAAGATGAAGATCGGGAGAGGATTTCTTTGTCAATTCAATCAAACGTTTCAGAAATGCTGAAAGATTGGTGTGATTCATGCCCAGCGTGGGTTCTCGTTTGCTTACATATAGAATTAATTTCTTACTCCAATCTACTCAACTTCAATTTTTGCTAATCTTTTGTTTAATTGCTTCCTAATGTATACTGTGCTGATTACTGCACTGTTCAATTTACCAGTTGATTTTCATTTCTTGTTTTGTAAGACAAAGAGGCTGTTCAAAACGTTACCTCACACTTCAGCCGCAGAGGCGCAGAGAGAGATACTACAACAGGTAACACCCCATGAGAAATATCATGAGCATCTGTAAAACCTCTCTACCTGCCCACTCCCCACACCGACGTGTGTGAGGAGGGTTTTAAAGGGACATTTTGAAGTGTAGAAACATTTTATCGTTCTGTAATTTTCTGTGCAGTTTGTTCCCCTTCAACTCTGCCCAACAACAGAGGTAATGTTTAATACGACAAGAGTAAAGGCACACTGCACATCTGCAAAAGACCACATCTGAGTTTAGTTACAGCAACATCAGAGATTGGAAGGTACAGTAGGTAGTTTCAGATCACTTTTTTATTCAAGTTTTAAGCAACCCTGAATACCTTCTTAAGAAAAATTTGAGAATCCCAGCTAAATCCAGTACGATAGCTGCACTGATCTACAGTATACAGTTAGAACACTGTTTGTGCGTTAAAAGAAGACACACCGCCCAGAGCTTTTCTAAAACAGGAATTACACATTTTGGAATGCGCCCTCCTTTATAAATTAAATAAAAGGTTTGAAATCTGCTCCAAAGAAGAACTATATTCAGAGCTGCCAAAGAAGTTGAGATTTCACCAAGTGACAGTCGTTTCCATGTTGGACAAGAGCTAAAGCCCAGTGTTCTTTAATTGAGTAATGTGAGGAAGGAATGTGCTGCAGAAGGTAGTGTGGCTGAGCGGTCTAAGGTGTTGGGTTTTAGGCTACAGTCTTTTTGGGGTTCAAATTCCGCTGCTGCCAGTTTCTTCTATGTTAAGACCTTGCTTCCGATGAGAATTTGATCAGTTAAGAATTTATTCGACAGTCTGTCGAGAGATTGTGATATCTTTCAAGATAGTCTTTGTCAGCTCAACATCAAGGGAGAAAAAAGCTTTAATTTGTCTTCTCAACAGAAATGCTCATTGACCCTTTCAGCTTCATGCGGGGAACAACAGCTGCCGAGATAACTTTTCAGTCAGTGCGAATCGTAGTGTGCTGTCAATACCATTTAATTTTGCTTTTGGCTTGCATTCAGCTTTTGTCAGTGAAACTCGAATGCTCTGCTTTTTCACACCGAATTGTCAGCAGGAGTACAGTTTATGAAATCTTTGCACACAGCGCTCCATCAGGAATACTTTATCAAGTTTAGAAGAAATTGTGGGATTCTCTGCATGCGTTCACAACGCATACCTCAAACAACAGCACCATTCAATGAGAAATTGATTCTGCTTCTTGCTGTTGTTCCTGTGGTTGCGGTAGTTATAAAGTTGAACGCTCTTCCACCTTCTGCCATAGTATTCACTGGGTCGGCTTCATCAATTGGCTCAAAAAGGTCAACTGTGATTCGGCTCCAGAAAAAATCAGCAGCAGTGTCGTTATTTTGTCAGTGGGTATGGCTGTCTTTTAAAACACATGAAAAACACGAGTTTGTGGATTTCTCCAAATAGCAACAGCAAGTTTTAAACCTGCGATAAACATTCTTCCAGTTGAATAGTTTTCCTTCAAGGAAAAGGCAGCACAACAGGGAGAGTCAATATTTAAAGACTTCAGCATCTGTATTGGATTGCTTGTATGCAGACATCGCTCAGAATCCCTAATATTATTCTCCCGAATTCAGTTGTGCAGTGCTTTAGTGGTTTCAGAGTTTCTTTTATCGACACTGCTGTAGTAGAGAAGTGACATAATCACAAACGCAACCATTTGTGCTGGCTGTTTCACTATTTAGCTTTGTTAACTATCACATGATTTTAACTAATTTTACGTCATCTTCAGGAAGGCAAGAGAGCGCTGCACACTGAGCCGAAAGCTGTGTGAGCTCCTAACTGGGTGTCCTGTGCTGTTACATGCGCTCTCATATAGATTGCCACCTTTAAAGGTGCAATATAAAATAAAGTTATTTATTATAATTATTATATAACAAGCTCAACCCCTGCCAACGATTCGGTGTGAAGAAGCAGAACATTCAAGTTTCACAGACAGAAGCAGCACGCAAGCACAACCAACATTAAAATGGAAAGCATTAAAACTGAGTTTCTCGAGAGACTGAGAAAAAACAATTCATTCCCTTTCATATGAAGTCAGCTGAAAACAACAAAACTACATACAATACAAACAAGAACACATATAAAATATCAATAACATCGGCAGGGGCACATGCTATAATACAATTACACTTTTTGGAAAACGATTACACAAGGTAAATAAAGATAAGGTCCGCACAGCTTGTTCTTACATTTCGAAAGAGTCCGTAAATACCCCTTTACGTCTATTTTGAACTGTTCAAACGAAGGACTCTTCCCAGACCATTTCACTTTATACCACGTTCCTAAACGAGGATGCATCTCCTGTTTTAGAACTCTTTTGGGCGGTATGGCTTATACAACACACCCACAGTATTCTAATGGTGGACTGCAGATCTGTGCTATAGTTCAGTCGAATTCGAAGGATCCAGCAATCGTACTGGATTTGACTGGGATACTGAAATGTCTCTTGCAAAACTATTTGGGTTTGCTTGAACCTTTGATAAAAAAGTGATCTGATCTGAAACTACCCAGCTTCCAATCTCTGAGGTAGTTGTCACTAAACTCGGACGTGATGTGGCACACATCTGCCGTGGGCCTTTACTTTTGTAAAAAACTGGTATGGGGAAAAGTTTCTTAATATTTCTTTTGATTAGCATGCAAGAAAATGTGATCATTACCTATGGAATTTCCCGTCAGCGTGGAGCTTGAATTCACAATCTTGAGATTCAGTGTTCAAGAGTCACAGAAGAGGTCGGCCTGGTCTTCAGTTTGCCAACCATAAGCTCCGGCAGTGCTCCTCTGTAAAGCAGATTGTTCGGATCGGTTATGTGGGACGGCACTTCGATACTAAGATCGTTTGCAGCACACGCATGGGTCCCCCCTCCACGCAAAAAACATAGACGAAGGAAGCTCTCTTGTCTTGGGCTGCTGACTCCCGGATTTAAAGCGCTCTGGGTGCCAGCTAAGTCTCTAACAAGCACATTATAAAGACAGGAATTACACTTTGCTCACATCACGCATGGAATGGCGAGGCTACTTGTTCCAATATTATCTAGTCTCACCTCATATGGTGCCGATTCCTGGTTTTCATTTAAGAAAGAGCACTGCAAACACCGTAAACAGTGCAAAACGTGTGATGAAAGAAGTCTATTCCCCCCTTTTGTCTAAAGCAGAACACAGCGGAGTCATGCCGAGGGTTGTGAGATCAAGATTTCAGTGGAGCACTGTCGTCTACATCTTTAGCTACATGAGTTGGACATCCTCTTGTACACGGAAAGCAGATTGAGATCCTCTGACATGAAAAGTGCCAGATAAAAGCCATTTCTCATCCTTTCTCTTAGTGGTGGAGCTATCGCATGTAAATGAGGCAACTTGCAAGGCGAGCAGGCTCGGTGCACACCGAACGCAGATGTCTCAGAGCAGTTGAGACGTGTCCAAGTGGCTGTCAAAGGACAGCACTTTGCTGGCGCCGTGGCTTAGTTGGCTAAAGCGCCTGTCTAGTAAACAGGAGATCCTGGGTCCGATTCCCAGCGGTGCCTTTCTTCCTGTCTTACTGTACAGAATGTATCCTTATGGGCAAATCCCATGCCTTTTAATCCAGGTGAATGCAAGTGTTCGTTTCCTTTCTGGAACAACTTGTATTGAAAGAAATCTATACAGCTTGCGAAAGATGAAACACAAATCTTGCTTATCAGTGAAGAAGAGGTGCTCCCAGCAGGCCAGCTAATACCAGCAAAGTTTTTTTTTCAACCTGACCCAGAGAATGGAGAAAAGCGAGGCGCCTGTGGCTCTGCAGTGTAATCAGTTTGCGAGTTCGGCGGTTAGCTGAAAGAGTGGTAAATGGAGCTTGCCCAAGCCCGTCCTTATTCTTTTAAAGCGGATAAAAAATTAACTTCGCCGCCATTACTACCAGCTTTAAAAGACTGCCATGGGCACGGAAAAAAACACACTACTGATGAGTTTTCTGGAACCGAAGCAGAGATTCCTTTTCGAACCAACTGATGAAGCTCAGCCAGTGAATACAGAATTTAACAGAATGTGAAAGCACGATCAACTTTGTAACTGCAACCACAGGAAAAACACCAAGAAGCAGACTCCATTCCCCATTTAAATCTGTCGTGCGAGGCATGCTTTTTGAACGCATGAAGTAAATCCCACGATCGCTTTTGAACTTGGACAAAGTACTTCCAAGGAGCGCTATGCGCAAAGATTTAACAAGCTCAACCCCCGCCAACGATTTGGTGTGAAGAAGCAGAACATTCAAGTTTCACAGACAGAAGTAGCACGCCAGTACAACCAACATTAAAGCGGAGGGCACACTACGATTTGCATTGACACAAAAGTGATCTCGGCAGACGTTGTTCCCTGCATAACGCAAAAAGTGGCAAAACGCATTTAGGTTGAGAGGACGCAAGAAGGATTTTGGTTTGTGCCTTGATGTCAAACTGAGAAAGTATCTTTAAACACTTTACTTAGTTTCTCGAGAGACTGCCAAAAAGCAGCTCCCTCCCTTTCGTCTGAAGTCAGCTGAAAGGAGGTCTCGACAGAAGCACTTGGCAGCGGTGGGATTCGAACCCACACCCCTGCAGAGACTGGAGCCTTAATCCAGCGCCTTAGACTGCTCGGCCACGCTACCCGCTGTGCCCTCTCTCTTTGTCTCACTACTTGCCTGGAGGAAGCCAGTTGGGTTTTGGTCTTGTTGCCCGACTTAGTGGCGTTATGACCGTGGAATCGACTGCACCTGCTTTTTCTGAGATGGTTCCCCTCTCATGGCGAGATCTCGACTTCTTTAACACCTCTGGATAAAGATCTTCTGCGAAGCAGGTTTCAGACCTCTGTGTACAGCACCCTTGATGTCATTTTATTTTTACAGCAGCCGCATCCGGAAAGTTGTGTCTTTTATTTTTTATTTGAACAACAAAACTACATACAATACAAACAAGAGCACATATAAGGTATCAAGAAAATCATCAGGGGCACATGCTATAATACAATTACACTTTTTGGAAAACGATTACACAAGGTAAATAAAGATAAGGTCCGCACAGCTTGTTCTTACATTTCGAAAGAGTCCGTAAATACCCCTTTACGTCTATTTTGAACTGTTCAAACGGAGGACTCTTCCCAAACCTTTTTACTTTATACCACGTTCCTAAACGAGGATGCATCTCCTGTTTTAGAACTCTTTTGGGCGGTATGGCTTATACAACACACCCACAGTATTCTAATGGTGGACTGCAGATCTGTGCTATACTGTAGGTACTGTAAGTGTCGTGTGGATAGTTTCACAAGAATCAGACAAAGGTTTAAGCATCGCTTGTTCTAGATAAAACTGCAAAAAAAAAACAACAACCCATAATGTACTTCTTTGCGGCTCTGTTTGCCCAAATCATATATTCACAACGTGAAATCTAGAAAATAATATTACGTAACCAAAATCCGCAATATGGAAACAGAACCTGTGTAATTGTTGATAGATGATGTACTCGTAACATTTTTACAAGACGAACTACAACATTTAAAAAATGACTTGTATGTACTTGATATCTCTAATCAATCCACGGGTCCCAGCACAAAACGATACTAAAACGCATACCGTTTCGCACTTCTTATTAGTTCCTCAAAAGTAATTTGACTGTATGAAATGTATAATATAAACCTAGAAACATATACGTGAGCAGTATTTACGCACTGAAGTATCGGTGTTAAGACTGTAGCGGCGAGGCTTATTAATAAGAAAGAATTAAGTGTTTCTGAGCTTTCCCAAATTAGGCCTCATCTCTCTGTTCATCTCTGTGGTGCAGCCACAGAGAAACTATTCATGCAGGTTGATTTAAGGTTTCCTTTGATTTAAGGTTTCCTAAACAGCTCCCAAATGGGGATGCACTTAGCTAAGCTTGGCTATCATGGTCAATGGTCATCCATTGGTGCCTATCTGTCTAGGGAGTGCCAGTTGGGCATCTGGACTGCATTCCTAAGTGTCAGGAGTAAGTGACTCATATCTCACCTTGATCAACCAATCAGGGACTGGTAGGGCCGAGTAACCCACGTGGGACTCTGATGCCCATGGAACTTTCAGCCAATGAATGAGCTGAAGTTCCTCCAGGTAAAAACAGGCAACACAGAGAGCCTGTGAGATTCAGTAAGATTCAGTAAGATTCAGTAGAATTCCAGGGCAGGACGGCCCAGGAGCAGAAGGCTCCCAAGGGCAGGACATTCTCGCAGAGCGCCTCCTGACCATCCTGAGACTCAGCCCGGACAACCACGGAACGGTCAGTGTGTCCGAGTGCCAGAACTTTCCTTTGTTCTAAGAGTCGAGAGCAGAGGTCGCCACGAGTAACCAAAGGATCCACCCAAGGTTAGCATCAGCAGCAAGCCTCGTGAACAGATCGGAACTATGGACAGCTTAATCATTATTCAGAACTAGCACTTCATCAGGAATGAACCGGTCCTCTTCCTGACTTGCTGGGTCCCACAGTCATCTTTTCTCCTGTGCACAACTGTGCTAGTTAAAGCCAACACTAACTAGCCGGTCTTCAGAGAGCATCAGCAGCGCACCGTCGCAAGCCGCACAGCACAGCCTGGCACGGAGCCAGAGAGTGCTGATTGGACAGCAACAGCCTGCAACTGTTTCTTTGTGCCCGCAGGAGATCTGAATCCCCAGAAATTGGATGAGTATTCAACTTCAATGCATTACAGCTCGAGAATTCAATTGTTATCCCAACCAGTTGATATCAATTTAATTCCTTAGAGTTATGTACTTGTTTTGAGTATCTAATGTAGAAGTTATAACAAAGTTCATTTACGAAACGGTCTAAATGAATGATATACTGAAGGTATGTCCTCTTGATATGTGTAACACTTTGTAACTGATTGAATATATATCTTTTGTATTCTGATAACCCTCTCGATAAGATCTGTTAGTTTTACATGCATATTCTATGTATTAATAAATGTATCCTCGTGTATTAGTACCTGTGTGTGTGCGTTGTTTAAGTTATGTCGCATGGTTGGATTCTAAAGCCATCAAAATAATTAATTTTGTGATTTACTGCTACATTTAATAATTGTTCCAGTAAATGCCCAAACCCTACAGAACTGGTGCCTTCAGAGAGCTACATTACATTTAATTTGGCTATGGCAACATTACATATGCTCCTATTCTTTTTATGCTCAGCTACTAAGATTTCCCTTCAGTGGTAAAATTAGATATGAATATTCAATACTTAAACGGGCACAGTTAAGACATTAAATATACATATACATACTGTATACAGTACAGTTTTCATACGGTAATATGTTTATGTTCCTAAATCAATCTCTTTTATGAGCATGTGAAAGGCATGGTGAATCGATTCTCAAAAATTACTGTACTTTGCATGATTGGAAACAAATGCGTGATTGCGAAAAGCTGTGGTGTTACTTTTACAAAGACGGTCAATGAAAAAAAGAATGTTGACCAGGGCAATACTTTGAGTTTACACTTACAGCTTGTCCAAGGTCATTCATTATTAATACTATTAGTAATATCTTCGTTAAAGACTTTGATGGCCACAGCTCAAACATGAGAGGTTGAGCTTTATTAGCTCCACCTTGCGGAAATTCCGGATACTATTATTTTGCTTGTCGTATTATAGGAGAATTTACGGTAACTAGCGGTATTTACCAGTAACTCGCGGTATTTACTGGTAGCTTGCAGTAGACTGCGTACAGCTTACCGTAAAATAATGCGGTATCGCCCGCACATTTTGAATGGCTGCATCTGTACAAGCACTTGGAATCTGTCCAAGCCATACTTTAAATTTTTATAGAGAAATGGAGGCTGGACAGTATGCGTTACAATATAAACATTTATATTGATTTAAATCGTCAGGCATTTTGTTTTACTTCAACGGGCATAAAAACTCCCTTGCTTTTAACAGGGCGTTTCATAATTTCTAACTACGAAAATGATTTAAAATGCGACACTTATCATTCAACTAGAGCTCAAAATATCACAAGGATACTCAAGAGCACAGCAAAGACTGTATTAAAAGATACTTGTATGAGATACATGAGAATCCAGGCTTTTTTATCAATGCTTTCTTTTCCGTATACCAGATTTTATGGAACCACTTCAGAAGGGTGTCAGCGAGTCATTCCAGGAATCGGTACTTTAAAGGAAAAATACACACCGGTATTCCATTTCTACCTAACGATTTTAAGCATCGAAGTACTTAACTAGTGTGTGAAATAGCGTGTGAAAAAGTGGTAGTTTTAAGCTTTTCTGCTAATATAATATGGAATCGCGTATCTAAAGAATTTAATAATGATATGATTATATTCGTGTACTGCGACAGGGCTGTGTAGGGCTGTTTCGCCTTTCTCTTCATGCGACTTCCCTTGTAGCCTACTGGTCTACGTGCCTGATTACCAACTCATGGGTTGTGTGTTCAAATCCAGCTGGTCGAAAAAATAGAATAGCGATGTTATGGACAATCAATTGACTTTTATATTTCAAAATATCACAACATGATCGATTCTAAGTCATTTTTGATAACAATGAATAGTCACCTTCTTCCCTTCTGACAATGGTCCCTGCTTCTGCTTCCTGCTTCTGTTGTGTGTGTGTGTAATAGAGTAAATTTTTATAGAGAAATGGAGGCTGGACAGTATGCGTTACAATATAAACATTTATATTGATTTAAATCGTGTTTTGATTTAAATCGCAAACGTGTGTTTAATTATATGTGTTTTTTATCATAATCAGGCTAATGCAACATAAATTGATACAGTATCTTTGTCTTCTAAGTATCTTAATAAACTTTCAGCATAGCTTTCTACCTGTTTAGATTTATATTTCTTGGGATTTTGGGATCAAACGTGGAAGGATTAGATTGTAATCGTTTTTATTTTTCAAATACGTTTTAGAAAAGTGTAATCTATACCTGCCCAGACTGTATGCCTTCCTAAACCTCGCCTTTCAATACTGTCCTGCTCTTCCCCACGCACCCCAGCTGGGTGCTCTTCGGCCTCTGCCCAGGACGAATGTATATTTTGATATTTACACCCGGCGCGGCACCGAGGGAGCGTCTGCATTTATAACTTAGTTTTTAAAATTAGTCAAGCAATATGAAGCATCTCCTTTTACTTTTAAGTCCCTTAAATACGTTGAGCACAGCTTTCTCACCACTTAAGATTGCTTTTTGATACCATCCTTACACAAAGCAGAAACTTTCACATGACATACAGTACAAGTGGAAAGATTACAGATTTTAATCGTCTTTAATTTTGTTACGTTATATGTTTTAGGAACGTTTCATCTAAACAAACACCACAAAACTATTCTCGATTGTATTTCTGAATGTTATGTTACACCTACAGTAGTTCACTGCTTTAAATACATCGAATTAAGAAAGTTAGGTTTAGCACTTTAGATCTTTTTTTCTGAACCAGGGAAAATCTGATCATGTTTCTCTATAACAATAATAAAAAACTTTAATTCACATATCACCTTTAAAAGTGGTTGTACTATATTTTTGTATTATATTCCCTATTAATCAAACTCTAAGAGTATGTATCGGCTTGTCCCCTCCTCCCGCCCCTCTCTGTGTACAGTAGAGCCTCCTGTCCAGCCAGCACATGTCCAAAGACATTCACAACAGTGACATATCATAAAACGTTTGCACGTATAGTTAAATTATTAGTTGTTTTTCAGGAAGTTAAAAAAAACACTTGAATTACTTATCCAGTCTCTCGAAATAAAGTTATTTTTCAAGCAATGCAACAAACGTCGGGTAATGTGTTTTTTTTAATCCAACATTGACAGCCACATCTTAAATCTTGTCAGTCAGGTCTTTTTTCTCTATTTGAATTGTGGCTTACACATCGCACGACTTTAAAAGCTAGAAAGACAGGTTATGATTCACATTAGCTGGCGAGCCTTGTTAACAACAAAACAGACAATACCCATGGAGGGGGAGGTCAAGCCAGAGAGAGAGTTTTTTACCCTCTGTCTAAAAACCCAAATAACCCGGGGCAGAGACTCCGGGGGGATCATTGCGTGGTACAGAGCGGAGCTCAGTCAATTCTTATGGAATGTGTTTTTTCTTTCTTCTTTTTTTCAGCATGGAATAAACCTATTACTTGATTCATGGATGCCCGGTTCCGCCAGGGATTCAAAACATTTTTTTTTAATTGGGTATCAAAGGGAATAGGCAGTAAAACCCTGTTCATGCACAAACTCTGGCATGTTACATTGATTTGGGTGTCTCCTCTTGCCAGAAAGCTCTAAATTGCATTTTGAGTGCGGTTTTTGACTTTTTTTAAATTGCATTTTGGGCGCGGACAGCACATACAAGGGTTAATGAACTGCGCCAAGAAATTTAAAATATTATTCTTTAGGTGTGAGGGTAGGAGTGGACCGCAGCAGGCATAATCAGCAAACCAGGAAAACAAAGAACAGGACAGGTGAGACGTGTATCCAGAAAGCGAGTGATCAGAAAAAGGAAATGGTGTTACGCAAAGGTTTTCGACCCAATTGTTTTAACTTGCTAATGCATCAGACACATTTCCTGGAGTATTGTGTTTTAAATAAAATAGGAGTGTCTTTCCCTGGTATTAGCTCATCGGTATGGTGTAAGTTTTATCTGTACCATACCATACAGTATATAGGTACAGAATTCAAGCTGCACCACTGTATCGCTTTGGTAAGGAGACAGACAATGACCAAAATCACGAAGACTCTCTCACACCACATAAAGAAGATGAAAAGAAACGGGAAGTCGACACGGGACATTGTACAGCAGTTGGCTTCGATGGACATCTTCGTTTCTGAAAGCACAGTGAGACGGCATTATAAAGGGGAGAGGAGGCAAAGAGAATCTAAACCGAGGACGATTCAAAGGTAAATAAATTTCTAAAAATACCTTTCTTGCATGTAAATACAACTACGCACATTATTTTTAAAACTAACTGTTGATCTCTTTTTTTTCAAGTCCTATTGTGCGAGCTATCGACAAACTAAATGATGAAAATGATGAGCTACCGGTGATGCAAGTCCAAAGACGGCTATGGGCTGACCTCGGTGCGACCATTAGCCCGACATCGATAAGAAGAGTACGCAGGAGGCTTGGATGGAGATACAGAAAAACCAACACATGCCCCATGATAAGGCTAAAAAACAAAGAGGAAAGACTCAAGCAAGCGTTCCAATGGACTGAACAGCGGGAGGCATTTCAGGATGTACTTTTCACCGACGAAACAACAGTGGCTCTGGAACAGTTTTCAACAATGGCATTTTGCAAAAAGGGGAGATATGTGGACAAGCCAAAGCCCAAACATCCACTGAAGGTTCACGTCTGGGGGGGTATATCTAGAAGAGGCCCGGGACCACTTCTTATTTTCAAAGGAATTATGGACCGTGTATTCTTCGAGGAAGTCGTGGTCACACACCATGCTGCCCCATATATCAGGGAGCAGTCTGGATCAAGGCACCGTCTCTTTCAAGACAACGATCCGAAACACACAGCAGCAAGGGCGAGGCTTGTAGCAGAAGGAGTGAACTGGGTGAAAACTCCAGCCGAATCCCCAGATCTAAATCCGATAGAGATGGTTTGAAAGACTACGTTCGGAAAACTGCTAAGCTCGTCACAAAGCAGGAACTGATCGATGCGATCTATAAATTCTGGGAGGAAGAACTGACCGAACAAAATTGTAACAATTTTATTAACAGGCTGTTTCGTGTTCTTCCTAGGATTGTTGACCGGGGCGGGGGACATTCGGGAATGTAAGTCTGAGAAAGACAGTCTCACGTTTGTGGACAGTTTGTCCACAAACAAAACATGTAAACAAAATGTTAAAAAAAAAATACTTTTTGACAATGAAAACCGGTGTGTGTGTCTCTCTCTGCTGAATGTCCCTCTCACTCTCTGCTGAATGAATAAAAGCATTTTATTAAAAACGCGTTTGCGTTTGTCTGGTATTTACTTTGGTCACTTTTAACTGTTTTTCAGTCTACTGTATTGCTTTGAGATGCCACTTTTAAAGGTGATATGTAAAATAAAGTTTTTTATTATTGTTATAGAGAAACATGATCAGATTTTCCCTGGTTCAGAAAAAAGACGATTTAAATCTGTAATCTTTGCACTTGTATGTCATCGGAAAATACAATCAGTTTCTGTTTTGTGTAAGGATGGTGTGGTGAGAAAGTGGTGAGAAAGCTGTGCTCCTCAAAGCGCTTTACAGGATAAAAACAATAACAACAATAGTGGCTGGGCAAACAATTTTTTAAATCGAAATACAAAATGAGATACTGTATAATGATGTGCATGAACAAAGTTATACTGCAATTTTCCTTAGATACACGATTACAAAAAAATAATTTTTTTGAATCCCCGGCGGAACGCGTTCCATAAGAATCAGCGCTTTACTTCGCGCTTTACAACCCTTACTTCGTGCGACTGGAAAAGAATTCATGATCGGATCTACGAAATGCTTTGTAGAAGGAGGCGCTCTTTTCCTCTAGTCTAACAGTCTGTCCACAAACAAAACATTCCAATTTTGTCAATGGAAACCGGTGTGTGTGTCTCTCTCTGCTGGATGTCCCTCTCACTCTCTGCTGAATGAATAAAAGCATTTTTATGAAAAACGCATTTGCGTTTGTCTGGTATTTACTTTGGTCCCTTTTAACTGTTTTTCGATCTACTGTATTGCTTTGAGATGCCACTTTTAAAGGTGATATGTGAATTAAAGTTTTTTATTATTGTTATAGAGAAACATGATCAGATTTTCCCTGGTTCAGAAAAAAAGATCTAAAGTGCTAAACCTAACTTTCTTAATTCGATGTATTTAAAGCAGTGAACTACTGTAGGTGTAACATAACATTCAGAAATACAATCGAGAATAGTTTTGTGGTGTTTGTTTAGATGAAACGTTCCTAAAACATATAACGTAACAAAATTAAAGACGATTAAAATCTGTAATCTTTCCACTTGTACTGTATGTCATCGGAAAGTTTCTGCTTTGTGTAAGGATGGTATTGAAAAGCAATCTTAAGTGGTGAGAAAGCTGTGCTCAATGTATTTAAGGGACTTAAAAGTAAAAGGAGATGCTTCATATTGCTTGACTAATTTTAAAAACTAAGTTATAAATGCAGGCTCTCCCTCGGTGCCGCGCCGGGTGTAAATATCAAAATATACATTCGTCCCAGGCAGAGGCCGAAGAGCGCCCGGATGGGGTGCGCGGGGAAGAGCAGGACAGGAATGAAAGGCGGTGTATAGGAAGGCGTAAAGTCTGGGCAGGTATAGATTACACTTGTCTAAAACGTATTTAAAAAATAAAAACGATTACAATCTAATCCTTCCACGTTTGATCCCAAAATCCCAAGAAATATAAATTTAAACGGGTAGAAAGCTATGCTGAAAGTTTATTAAGATACTTAGAAGACAAAGATACTGTATCAATTTATGTTGCATTAGCCTGATTATGATAAAAAAAACACATATAATTAAACACGCGTTTGCGATTTAAATCAAAACACGATTTAAATCAATATAAATGTTTATATTGTAACACATACTGTCCAGCCTCCATTCCTCTATAAAAATTTACTCACACATACACACAATAGAAGCAGGAAGCAGAAGCAGGGACCGTTGTCAGAAGGGAAGAAGGTGACTATTCATTGTTATCAAAAATGACTTAGAATTGATCATGTTGTGATATTTTGAAATATAAAAGTCAATTGATTGTCCATAACATCGCTATTCTATTTTTTCGAAGAAATGTTTGTTAAAAGAAAAGTCCAGCACCAACTGGACTTGAACATACAACCCATGAGTTGGTAATCAGGCACATAGACCAGTAGGCTACAAGGGAAGTCACATGAAGAGGGAGGCGAAACAGCCCTACACAGCCCTGTCGCAGTACACGAATATAATCATATCGTTATTAAATTCTTTTGATATGCATTTCCATATTATATTCCCTATTAATCAAATTCTAAAAGTATGCTTGTTGACTCCGGTATCTCTTTAGTTAAAGACTTATGCTCAAAATGACATTTACTGTACTGTAAGTCTTTCTACGACAGACCAACGGACCACGAGTGCCCCTGTCGGTCAACCAATCACGTACCGCTGTACCCCGCGTCATCTTGCGCCACGATGCGCGACTCCGTAGCCAATTACCTCCGGTACGTGTCTGTACCACTCACTTTGAATGGCTGCATCTGTAGCGGTTTCTGGCCTCGGCCCAAAACATCCACCCCCACCCGCTCCATAGGAGCCCCTACCTGGTGTTGTTGGAGAGGGGACCTTTCTGCGCCATGCACACGTTCGGCAGTACCGCTCCACGTCCCAGTGGCAAAGACCCCAATAAAAATGGCCTCGGACACGCTGCAGGTTTTTTTACAGCCGAAATGCCCCACGCCCGGCTGGCCATACACCACTCTGAGCACAGCCGCGCGGAGCGACTGTGGCACCACCAGCTGTTACTGTATCTTGCCACTTGGGGGTGCCTGCCACCCCCGGCGCAGCACCCCATCCTTTACCTCCAAGGCCTCCCACAGGGTGCAGAGGGCCTTGACGGACTTTGGGTGAGGGGCGAGCTCCTTTTGCATAGGCCGCGCCCCTGCTGCCTTCCAGCGGAGCACCGGCCCCACATCTGGATCAGCTGCACCACGTCTGACAGACCCACCCCCAGCGGCCCCTCCAGGGCCGTGGCCACAGCGCTCGACTCCACCACGGTGCGGACGGCCCCCTCACACTGCTCCCGCTGGGCGCAGTAGCAGCAGTCCGCGGCCTCACAGGGGCGCTGCGAGAGAGTGTCGGCATTGAGATGGCGAGATCCGGCACAGTGTACGACAGTGAAGTCATACTCCTGCAAGACCTCTATCCATCTCACCATCTGCACCTCCGGCTCCTTAAAGTGGAGCAGCCAGGTGAGGGACGCATGGACGCATGGTCGGTCCTCAACCGGAACCGGGTCCCGAACAGGTACGGCCTGAAGTGGCGGACCGCCGCCATCACCGCCAGCAGCTCTCGACGGGTTCCGCTCAGCCTTATTCAAAGCCCGATTCTAGTAGGCAACTACCCGCTCCCCATCTGGCCCCTCCTGTGCCAACACCGCGCCCACCTCCGAGACACTCACGTCGGTAACTAGGATATACTGTAACCACGGATCGGGGT
The DNA here is from genome assembly GCF_040954835.1 of Lepisosteus oculatus. Taxonomy (NCBI): domain Eukaryota; kingdom Metazoa; phylum Chordata; class Actinopteri; order Semionotiformes; family Lepisosteidae; genus Lepisosteus; species Lepisosteus oculatus. The sequence goes on along the minus strand of NC_090709.1, from coordinate 20,818,564 downwards.
AGTCTAGCACGGGGGCCCCCACCAGAGCTTCACATAACCGACCGAAAGCCATCTCGCAGTCCGAGTCAAAACAGCGGCCCTTGTCTGTGAGGCAGTGCAGCGGGGGAGAGATGCTGGCAAAATCCCGGACGAACCTCAGATAATACAAAGCCAACCCCAGAAACCTGCACAGCTCTGCGACGGTGCGGGGAGTCGGCCATCCCCTCACTGCAGCAACCTTACCTGGGTCTGTAGCCACCCCTTGCGGTCCAACAACATGTCCCAGGAAGGTTCCTTCCCGCCGCAGGAGCTTTCACTTGTGGTGGTTGAGCCTCAGGCCAGCACGGCGGATGCAGGCCAGCACTGCCTGGAGGTTCGCCAAGGCCTGGTCGAAACCCTGGGCATGAACCAGCAGGTCGTCCAGATACAGCACGGTTTCCACGGGACCGATGCCAGCACCCTCTCCATCAGCCTCTTGAAAATCGCCGGGGCATTGCACAGGCCAACGGGAATGACAGTAAAGTGCATGAGGCCATGGCAGATGGAAAAGGCCATCTTCGAGTGAGCAGTACCTGCCAGTAGCCGGTGGTCCAGGGAGCTGAACCAGGTCGACCCGGTGATCCAAGGCGTCGTCTATCCTCGGCATTGGGTAGGAATCCTTCCGGGTGACCTCGTTCAGTTTGCGGTAGTTAACAAAGAACCTCCACGAGTCGTCTTTTTTTTGGACCACTACAGCCGGCGTCGTGGGCTCGCGGAGGGCTCAATCACCCCTGCTGCGGCCATCTCCCAGATCTTTTCCTTGGTGGTGGTCCGCTTGATGTGAGCCATGCGTCCAGGTGGGATGCGGATGGCTCGAGCGTCGCCAGTCTCGATGTCGTGTTGAACCAGGGCAGTGCGGGTGCAGTCCTCATCTCTCGCCACAAAGAGGTCCTCGTTTTGGGCGAGTAGCACCTGGAGCTGCTGCCACTTGTCCGGATCAAGGCCCTTGCAGCTTCGCTGGTAGAGGTCCTCAACGGAGCATCTCGCTTCCACGCAACGCTTGGCCCCCGCCGCCTTGTCTGGCCCCCCGGGTGACTCAGGGGCAGGAACCGGCACGCCTGCGCTCCGGCTCGCAGGCCCAGTCCGCCCTCGCGACTGCTGCTGCTGCTCTCTACCTGCTCCGCGGTACTATGAGTGCCTAGGTGCTCTTCCTCCTCACCATTGGGCGAGGGCATTACAATACTTACGAGGAAGACATCGCTCTCTCCGACCCCCGACATCGTGTCCCGAAACACCATGCTGGAAGCCGACGTGTGCTGTGATTCCTTTACGGAGCAGAAATGACCACCGAGGAGCCAAGAGATCATTTCAGCATTTCTCGTCTGAACAGAAAACACAAACAACCAATCCGGAATGACTTGCTTTTGACAATTTTCAAAGCGTTCTTTGTGCACGACGACTGCGCCGCCTAGCAGATACAAATGGGTTGTACAACTTTGAACTAGCAAATGTAAGAGGGCTAAGCCCTGTAGTGTGCTCTCACGAGGCACCAGTTCTGTAGGGTTTGGGCATTTACTGGGACAATTATTAATTGTAGCAGTAAATCACGAAATTGATTCTTTTAATGGCCTTAGAGTCCAACCATGCGATATAACTCAAACAATGCACACACACAGGTACTAATACACGAGGATACATTTATTAATACATAGAATATGCATGTAAACCTAACAGATCTTATCGAGAGGGTATCAGAATACAAAAGGTATATATTCAATCAGTAACGAAGAGTTACACATATTAAGAGACCATACGTTGAGTATATCATTCATTTAGACCGTTTCGGAAATGAACTTGGTTATAACTTCTACATTGGATACTCAAAACAAGTACATAACTCTTAAGAACTAAATTGATATCAACTGGTTGGGATAACAATTGAATTCTCGAGCTGTAATATATTGAAGTTGAATACTCATCCAATCTCTGGGGATTCAGATCTCCTGCGGGCTTTCTGGCTCCGTGCCAGGCTGTGCTGTGCGGCTTGCGATGGTGCGCTGCTGATGCTCACTGACCAACTAGTTAGTGTTGGCTTTAACTAGCAAAGTTTGTGCACAGGAGAAAGATGACTGTGGGTCCCAGCAAGTCAGGAAGAGGACCGGTTCGTTCCTGATGAAGCGCTAGGTATGAATAGTGATTCAGCTGTCCAAAGTTCTGACCTGTTCACGAGGCTTGCTGCTGATGCTAACCTCGGGTGGATCCTCTGGTTACACTCTGGCAACCTCCACTCTAGACTCTTAGAACAGAGGAAAGTTCTGGCACTCGGACACACTGGCCGTTCCATGGTTGTCTGGGCTGAGTCTCAGGATGGTCAGAAGGCGCGCTGCGAGAATGTCCTGCCCTTGGGAGCCTTTCTGCTCCTGGGCCATCCTGCCCTGGAATTGTCTCACACCCCTGGAATTCTCCTTTGAATTCTCTTTAGAAAAGTCCTTTGAATAGTCTTGGAGCTCTGTGTTGCCTGTTTTTACCTGGAGGAACTCATTCATTGGTTGAAAGTTTCATGGGCATCAGAGACCCACGTGGGTTACTCGGCCCTACCACTCCCTGATTGGTTGATCAAGGTGAGATATGAGTCACTTACTCCTGACACCTAGGAATGCAGTCCAGATGTCCATCTGGCACTCCCTAGACAGATAGGCGCCAATGGATGACCATTGATCATGATAGCCAGGCTTAGCTAAGTGCCATGAGAGAGATGGGACCTCATTTGGGAAAGAACAGCAACACTTTATTCTGACTTATTAACAAGCATTGCCACTACAACGCGACTCCCAGAACGCCAGCTGAACAAGTCTCCACAACCGAAGCGCTGTGTCTCTTTTCAGCTGGCAATAAACCTTTCCTCGATCCTTTGCAGACTTGTAAAACTGTTCATGATCAGAATAAAAAACGCTCACGCTAATACACAAGCACTCGTGTCTCGCAAAAACTGACAAATAAACAGACGGAAAAGCCGCACTGCACGTGTGAACAGGGGAATAAGCAAGCGAGCGGGGATAGGGCGCCTCCTGCGCTTAAAAGCTTAAAAGCTTGGTATTCCCAGGCAGTCTCCTGACCATCCTAAAACTCAGCCCGGACAACCACGTAACAGCCAGTGCGTTCGAGTGCCTGAACTTTGCTTTGTTCTAAGAGTCGAGAGCAGAGGTCGCCACGAGTAACCAAAGGATCCACCCAAGGTTAGCATCAGCCGCAAGCCTCGTGAACAGATCGGAACTATGTACAGCTTAATCATTATTCAGAACTAGCACTTCATCAGGAATGAACCGGTCCTCTTCCTGACTTGCTGGGTCCCACAGTCATCTTTTCTCCTGTGCACAACTGTGCTAGTTAAAGCCAACACTAACTAGCTGGTCTTCAGAGAGCATCAGCAGCGCACCGTTGCAAGCCGCACAGGACAGCCTGGCACGGAGCCAGAGAGCGCGGATTGGACAGCAACAGCCTGCAACTGTTTCTTTGTGCCCGCAGGAGATCTGAATCCCCAGAAATTGGATGAGTATTAAACTTCACTGCATTACTGCTCGAGAATTCAATTGTTATCCCAACCAGTTGATATCAATTTAATTCCTAAGTGTTATGTACTTGTTTTGAATATCTAATGTAGAAGTTGTAACCAAGTTCAATTACGAAACGGTCTAAATGAATGATATACCGAACATATGTCCTCTTGATATGTGTAACTCTTCGTAACTGACTGAATATACACCTTTTGTATTCTGATAACCCTCACGATAAGATCTGTTAGGTTTACATGCATTTTATGTATTAATAAATGTATCCTCATGTTCTAGTACCTGAAAAGAATCATTTTGTGATTTACTGCTACAATTAATAATTGTCCCAGTAAATGCCCAAACCCTACAGAACTGGTGCCTTCAGAGAGCACATTACAGAGGTTAGAATTTGACCTCCACCTAAACTTATCTGAATAACATTATATACAGATGCAGCCACTCAGAACACACAGTATTTCCTCCAGTAAAAGTTGTGCGGTGCCTTATGCAATTCAATGGCCAAAGACGATCTATAGGTTGCACTTAGATGTTAGTGAAACAATTACTTCTTTATTCCGTTTCTCTACTGTGCATGTTTGAATCCACTTAATATTGAATATTAATATGGAATTTTACAACTAAGACTAAATTTTGGTACCTGAAAATAAAAACAGAAGTACTGTATATCACAATTTTGTTTTGATTTGAACCAATGTTTGCATCTCAATAATCCATTCATCCTTGAAAGAAGCAAAGATAGATGTGTTTTGAATCTCACCATGATCCTGTTCTCAATCCAAAAGAAAGGTTTAATGTGATCCCACTAGAACAAAAGTCAATTTCCATCTGAAATGATGTCCCTTCAAACAATTTGTAATATCTCTAGAAGTTTATACAGTAGAAGCCTGGTTAATTGCTTAAATTTAAACTAATCAGGACTATGGCAATGAGATTTGATTTTGAACTGGGATTTAAATAAATAGGAACACTTCACTACATTGTGCTTTTTGTATTATGAATCTGGCTGAAAGAAAGGTGTTTTTTATTTTCTTTAATCAAAAAGTGAAAATTTGTCATTCACTTAGACGTCCAACAAAAGCCGGTGAAAGGTGAAGAGCCTCCTGTTCTGAATTCTCCTCACATTTTCTGGACTTGTAGACTCCTCACTCTTCCTAAAAGTGCTGCAGATAAAGGTAGTTGTCGGGAGTTCAGTTCAGTGGTAGAGCACATGCCACTCATGTATGAGGCTGTTTCCATTCACCGGGGTCATCACCCTGGATTTCTTCCTAAACGCGATATCTTTCCTTACTCGTGTGCCTTCCCTCATGTGTGAATTTCAGCGCGACACATACACATTTATCTGTTTTATAGAGATTCTATTTTAAATCAGTTAAAAGGAAAGAATCACTAATTAACATGTAGTAAAACACATCTATCTAATTGACAAAAAGGGCGATGTATTACTAGTAGTGGAGCTGAGCTCTCAGTAGTGCAGTTGAGGTTGTTAAATAAATTATTATGTTTTTAAACTACTATACTAAGCACTGGCATGGTGGTGTGTGCAATCCTACCCAACCTTTCTATCGACTGTATGAGTCTCCTGTTCCATCTCCAAATCTTTCCACACATTCGCCTGTTTCACCACCATTATCATTAGACTATAGCCACTAACATGAGAATACTGTTCTGAAAGACTGTCTTAAACAATAACGTTGAAAAGGGTAATGATAACAGTTTCTTCATTAAGGTAACCATACATTTGCCTGTATAGTACAACTTATTATCTGTATCTGCAAATCCCCAATATTATCTCATAAGAAACACAAGTGTAGAGTCAAATCAAATTAAATAATACAACAAATCTATTCAATTAACACCCAGATGTGACAGAACACATTTAAGACTTACACCCCTTTAAATATGTATTTCCTTAATTTCAGTTCTCTCCACCAGGATACCTGGAAATTCCCAAAAGCATAATACAGCTACTAAAGTACTAATGTTAAAGATAACATTAAACTTTATTATTAAGATATCACGCTTTTATTAATAAAATATGTATTGATAAAATTCCTTGTGAATAATTGTAGTGTCTGGAAAGCAATTTTAGTTAAATATAAAAATAATTTTCAAACAAGTGGTGCATCAGTTCATTACTTAATGACGATATTATTTCCACTACATTCAGGACAGTTCCAATGTAATCTATTGTTTCGCTTAGTCTGCTACTTCAGTAACATCTAATGGGCAGCAGCTGTTATTTTAGGTTTGTTGCAATTGAGAACAGGTTCAGTAAAGAGCTGCTGAAAAATTTCAGAGGCCAAGTTTGTTGCAACTGACCCGTTGTAGCTACCAATCAGCAACAAGGAGAAACAAACATCAGTTTTGCCTTTTTTTAAAAAAAAGGGAAACAGAGTAGTAGTTATTGAGGTCATTTCAGGTACAATGTAAGAACTAAAATTAACTAGTCCCACAGTAATGCGTGGGGTCCTATTAACAGAAAAAAAATAGTTGTAACCCGAAAACACAACAAACACAAAACGAGAAGTCTTCCGGGAACCTCGGTAAATCCCTGTAGTTGTCTAACAACTATAAAAAAACAACCAAATGCAACAACTTCAAAAGAAAAAGAACATTTAAAAACAAATCTGGGGAACAACAAAAACATAATCTAATGCAAGAGCTTTATCAAGTCCAGTGCTCCTCTCGTCTCAGTAGACCTCTCTCATATATTTGTGTACAGGTCAGCTGGAGATACACAGCTGATGGTAATTTAAGTAGGGAGCTGCGTCAGCATGGGTGGGCTTCAAAGGAAAAAGTATAGGTTTATTCCATGCTGAAAAGAGAAGGAAACACAATGTTTCAGCTGTGGAGCCTTCTTTGATTGTGACTCGAAGTAAACCTTTAAAAGTAAGGTTTTACCTTTACTTGTTCGTTTGATGTTAATTTATCTCCATCAGATACCTAAGAGTATCTAAACTCGACAGTTGCTTTCAGTAGCTAAAGACACTGCTTTACTTGTTCCTTTGATGTTAATTTATCTCCATCAGATACCTAAGAGTTTCTAAACTCGACAGTTGCTTTCAGTAGCTAAAGACACTGCTCCAGGTGAGGCTTGAACTCACAACCTCGGCATGACTCCGCTGTGCACTGCTGTATAAGTACCGTGCGCTGACCGATTGCGCCACTGGAGCTGTACAAAATATGCTCCTCATACAGACTGATGTTACACAGACAGGGTGAAAACAGTTTCGGTTGTGGATCCATCTCCTCATGGGGAAAAGCAACAGTAAAATAGCAAGGAAAATACAAGAAAAGAAACTGAAAGAATTGTGCTAACAGCAAAGGGGGACGGAGGGAGGTGGTCGGACAAGTAAATTAACCCGGCGGATTTTTTGTAGCGACATTTTCAAGTCGCCTCCTTTACACGCAATTGCAGCCCCGACACTGAGAGAAGCATGAGAAATGGCTTCAATTTCAATGTGAAAGCGCAGTACAGGCTCGATGGCTTCACATCTCCCATCAATCAAATAAAATTGCAGTAAAGCGATCTAAATATGACTCTTAAGTACTGGGAAAGATGATTATTTTGAGCGTGCCTCCCAGGGTCTGCTACGAGGCTGAAGTTGGCTTCTTATTCGCGTTTTTCGTTCCACCTTAAATGGTGCAGCTGTGATGTTATATCTCTTCTTGTGCCGAAGAGCAGTCATACCTGACCCGTCTGAAATGACCACTGACAGACTTTATCCAGAAGCGACGGCACCACTCCCAGTAGAATGAGTGAGAACTACAGCATGACATGGGTAGTTAAGGGGCTCCCACAATCCATCTTTCCTCACATTACTGATTTTTTTCAATAGCATTTTGACCTTTTTTCACATTCAGATTTTTTTCACATTTAATAAAATCTTTTAATCAACAACATTAAGAAAACAAATGGAACATTTTTTGGAACAATAATTTAAAAAAAAACTTTCAATGCCTTGGTTGTATACGTGTGCACACCCTTTATAAAGGGAGTTGCAACAGTGCTGAAATTTAAAGAGCATTTCTGTAGAGAAAACAGCATTTTTTCTGCCTTGATGTTAAGCTTAGGGAGCCTGTCTTTTAGAAATTCTATTTCTAAAGACCTTGCACAGCCTCCCGACAGACTAACAAATATTTTTTGGAGAAATTGGCTCACACACTGGAAGACACTAACGTTTATCTACGTTAGAATATGTGAATAACAGTTTAACAGAAAAAAGTTTGTAATTGTGATTTTGTTAAAATTCAATAAATCGTCTATCAACAGTAAGAAATTATTAAGAAATTGTTTTATTTCATAAACTATAAGACAATTAAGAGAGTTTATAGGTCATATCCATCACTTATGTTCTTTTAACTCTAGCGTTCAGGATCCAAACCCAGGTGCGGACGGTTGTGTTTCTTGAATCTCTTGTAATCATCAAGAGTCGATGTGTAGTCCTTCAGTACTTTCTCGAGTTGTGCCATGGATATTTTATACGATCAATACTTGTCATGCTCTTTTGCATTTACCTTAACAAACGGAAAAAGTTCAAAGTGTGTTTATGGCTGTGCTTCACATTTACACGAGAGCAGTACAGGACACGGAGTGAGGAGTTCGTGAAGCTTTCAGTTTAGTGCGGTTCAGAAGGAGGATTCGCTCGCTGAATGATCTCTCAAAAAATCCCGGGTGAGATTCAACAGGTGTTTTCTGCAACAGCCACGACAAGTGTGAAGCAATCTCTGGATTTCCTGAATTTGAACTAAATTATTAGTTCAAATAATTTAAGATTAAACAGAACTAAATGAGGTACATTTAAAACAGCAGCGCAACTCTGCAGCACGTCGAGTGTGCCTGCATTTAGTTGTGTAAACCTGGCTCTCTCTGAACACGAGCAAAGAGTTCTCACTCAACAGAAGATTGCGATGTGAGTACTATAACATAAAGTACCTGGAGATGCCAGGGATTGAACCCGGGACCTCATACATGCGAAGCATGTGCTCTACTACTGAGCTACATCCCCGATGAAAATTTATGGAACAGACTTAGAGATGTGCAAATGCTCACTGATCACACTCCACCACTCACGAAGAATGCCTGCAGTTTCCCACTTTCGCGTTTCTTCTACTACAGAGTAAATTCATAGGAATGAAGAAATAAGGAAGGAAAAATAATCGCATCGAAGCTTCAAGAGACTGGGCACAAATTAATCTGTTATTTTTGTATCCAGTTACATGGGCGACGGTGGTTGATTCCCAGACGGGGGAGTGCTTTTTTTCTACGTCCTTACTCGACTGTCTTTCAATTCTATTTTATTTGAAAGCTTTTTGCATCTTTTAAGTGCTCTTGATTAAACTATGCATAGAAAAACAGCAGTACTGATGATTTAACGTAAAAGGGTGAAACAACGCCCCGGCACAGGAATGGTAACAGGAAGGATCGTGTTCTTATTTAATATGTCCTTTTGAGATGTCTTGTCAATGCACACAGGCGGTAGAGCTGAATAATTTACTTTTAGTGGTGTTTTTAAACAAAGATGGAACACGTTCTTTCTATACCAGGAAGAAAGGAGCAGACTTTACCTTTAAGAGGCAAAAATGACACCTTATCAAAGCTAATATTAATTAAAATGACATCACAACAAAAGAGTGGAGCCTTGAGTGAATAAAGCCTTGAGTGGAGCCTTGAGTTTTCATTGGACGTCTGTGTCTCCATAACTTTGTAGGTGAGAGAGAGGATTGTGATAATTTGCAGGTGCTTCTCGGAAGTGCATTGGTGGTACAGGGGCCTTCCAAATAATTGAGACGTGTTTGAATCCCAGCCAGTACAAACACAAATCTATTCAAGATAATCTGTGGTCCGCTAACACATCTTTGGAAACACTACAACAGGTAACACCCCGTGTGAAACACCATGAACATCTGTTAAAGCCTGAGTTTTACATACTCTCACATAAATAAACGTTAGTGTTTTCCGGTGTGTGAGCCAATTTCTCCAAAAAATATTTGTTAGTCAGTCGGGAGGCTGTGCAAGGTGTTAAGAAATATAATTTCTAAAAGACAGACTCTCTAAGCTTAACATCAAGGCAGAAAAAATGCTGTTTTCTCTACAGAAATGCTCTTTACATTTCAGCAATGTTGCAACTCCCTTTATAAACGTATACAACCAAGGCATTGAAAGTTTTTTTTTTAATTTTTGTTCCAAAAAATGTTCCATTTGTTTTCTTTTTAATGTTGTTGATTAAAAGATTTTATTAAATGTGAAAAAAATCTGAATGTGAAAAAAGGTCAAAATGCTATTGAAAAAAATCAGTAATGTGAGGAAAGATGGATTGTGGGAGCCCCTTAACTACCCATGTCATGCTGTATTTCTCACTCATTCTACTGGGAGTGGTGCCGTCGCTTCTGGATAAAGTCTGTCAGTGGTCATTCCAGACGGGTCAGGTAATGACTGCTCTTCCGCACAAGAGACACGTGACTTGCGAGGATCCCGACAGTGTCAACATTCTTTCAGAACCTGGATAACTCAGTCGGTAGCGCATCAAACTTTTAATCTGAGGGCCCAGGGTTCAAGTCCCTATTCGGGCGGTTGAACTGTTCTTAAGTCTATTGCGAATGTCATTCTAAATAGTCTTTTATCTTTCACTCTTCTAGCTGTACTGTGGTTATTTTAAATGTCCATTACCTGTATTTACAGTAGTGTATTTAGTGTTTCATTTCACAAACCGAAAATGTTCAAGTAGATCTTGTCACTCTACTCCACGTAATCATCTAAATTAAATCACAGTAGAGTACAGAACACGCAGTGAGGAGCTCACACAGTGAGTACTCTTGAATATGACAAGAGGAAAGGCACACTGCACATCAGTAGTATAAAGCGACACCTTTCGTCAAACTTTTGACAGGTACCACGCCCCCCTTTTCCAGCCAATGGTCGTCCGCGGTGTTTGGTTGTCCCGCCCCTTGCCATCCAATGGCGTGTTGTTATTTGTGCATGTCCCACCCCCTCAGGAGCCAATGGTGTGGGTCGGAACCCCCGCCTCCCCCCGGCCGGTCGGTCCGGCGCCTCAGGGTCCCAAAGCCCCAAGGCGGCGCATCCCTCGCTTTAGGTGTGTGCAAGTGTGTATTGGTTTGACCATGTCTGCCGCGGGGTTGAGTGCGCTCTATTATAACCCTAGGAAATCGGGTAGTTACGGCGGCATGGGGAGTCTGTTGCAGGCCGCGAGATCCCGGGGTGTGAGCGGCGCCAGCCGCGGCCGGGTGGCCGAGTGGTTGTCCGGCTACACAAGTCGTGTCTCCAAAGCAGCAGGGGTGCAAGCACACACACACACTGACTGCGTAAAGTCTCACGGAAAGAATTCACAGGACAAACACCATGTGAAATGTGAACCGCTTTATTTCAACAGTGGGTTTTCAAACACCGAAACAGCGCAGCAGCACTTTTTACACATGTTACAGACTCCAGTTTGCAAGTATGTGAAATATGAACCGCTTTATTTCAACAGGGGGTTTTCAAACAGTGAAACAACGCAGCACACATGCGTTACCGGCTCCTGTTTGCATTCAACAATTAAATGTTGGTGCGGAAAAATTTGCCTGCGTAATCAGCGGGATGGTGTTACCACAGGTTCTGTGCAAAACACGCTGTATTTTGGAATACACACTGTAGAACCCCCCAGGCTTCCTTTTCTGATCTGAAAACATCAGATCCGCAATAATTTCACTCAAGTTCTTGACATACACATCTATCTCTTTAACAAATTTAAGGACATTAGCATTCGACTCTTTGTTTTGCATATCAAGCTTTGTAGAGAGAAGTGTGTAAAGCACTCTTAGTAAGAATTCAGACATTCGAAATTCTTCATTCTTCGGACTATGGCACACCCGGGTCTGTAAAACAGAGTGAAATCTGTATTCACATTTTACATAGATCTTTTTTTTTGCATCTGTAAAAATAAGAATAGTGTTTCTTTTGCAACTCATCAAAAGTCACGTCTACTAATTTTCCATCCAGCTGTTCAACTGTGGTGTGTACATGCTCGTATGGGGAGCGGTCCTCAATTATATTTTTTAGCAACTGTTTTATGCGCCGCTCAGTGTCATTTGTAATGGTGTACGAACCCAGACACCGGGCGGTGTACAGAACAGCCGATAAAATTCGGGCTAAACTGAGAGACTTATAAATTTCTAAAGCGGCAAACGTCACATCTTCAGACCCATCTGTGTAGCCGCCAGACAGGCATGTGTGACCCCGCTGCCCGGGATGGTCAATCAGACAGGCCGGGCAGTCATCAACCAGGACCCCCTTTAAACAGTGTTTGAAGATGCAATAAACTACTGCTTTCACAATCTGGGGCATAACATCGGGCTCATTAGGGACATAGGCATCAGCTTTATTAACATTTGGGCAAACACACTAGCATAGACACGAGACAGTCACATGTGCCGGTAGGCTGAAGATTGACCCGTCCACATCCTCTTTATTCTATTAAAGGAAAAAGAAAAGGAAGGCTTAACAAAATAGACATGCTTTGTACCTAAAATATCGAGCATTTAACGCGCTTGTGAGCTAAGGTTTTTCGTTAATATTTACCATTTGTAGCGTGGCATCATCGCTAGCACCCGGCAGTTCTTCAACATCTGGTACCCCAGCTGAACTCACACCCCTGCCGCTGTCACAGGGTGCAGAGGGTGGGGTCGGGTTTTGCTAAAAAGAAGATCAAGTATTAAAATGACATAGGCTAAGCACCGATACAAGCACGATCAGAAAAATATTTTAGCCGCCTACCTCTTCACTTTGCAGAGTAGCGGACCCCGTTGTTTCTTCACACAAAGAAGCCATCTCAGCACCTCTGCGGTGTCTGACAGCTCCAAGCACGCACTGCGACCCTGTCAGGCCAGAGCATTTAAGAATATGCGCCAATGGTGTAACACGCCTACATAACACAAGACATTTTTCAATTGGTTGTGATGACCCCCCCCGATTTATCGAGCGCGAAAAGTATTCACACATCTGTTTATAAGTTTTAAAGTATTAACACGCAACGCAAACACAAATGTTGTGTTTCCCCAGAAAATACATTTTAAGTTTTCTCATTTACAAGCACACCATGTATTTCACGCAAAAATGTTCTTAACATTATTAAAAAATAAAACCTCAAAACGTCAAGCTTGTTTTGTGAACACGTCCCTATAAAGAACAGATAAGTTTTCTTATAGCGTTAATAAAAAACATTTTGTTTGATAATATTCTTAGCGGTCTGTTGGTGAATCAAACACAGACACCGCGGCACATTTACACCACGTTTAACAGCTATGAAATTTAGAAATCGTTGTATGTCTTAAAATAATATAGATTTTAACATTATAACGGTCTATATTCACTTATCAGTTTATAAGTTTTAAAGTATTAACACGCAACGCAAACACAAATGATGTGTTTCCCCAGAAAATAAATTTTAAACATGCAGGGGTTGGTCTTTAAGTTTTTAAAATAACGTAATAAGACACAGTTTATTTTTAATAACACATTCGCGCCACAGCTTTTTTGAACGTTTGAGATAAATTTCCACACAGCGCAAGCGTAAAAGTCTTTAAGGTATTAACAGACAAAAAATGATGGGGTGTTGTTTTTCATACTTTAACGGATTGGTCCTAATGTTCTAAAATTGTTTCCCAGTAGAGATAATTTGTGATGTTGTTGGAGACGGTCGGTGTGTAGGGGTTACTTAAAGGCTCTGGAATGCAGAGTAGTGGGAGAAACCCCCAGGGAAAAGTTTACAAACATTTTAAATTCATGTAAAGTTTTCTAATTTACAAGCACACCATGTATTTCACGCAAAAATGTTCTTAACATTATTAAAAAATAAAACCTCAAAACGTCAAGCTTGGTTTGTGAACAAGTGCCTATAAAGAACAGATACATTTTCTTATAGCGTTAATAAAAAACATTTTGTTTGATAATATTCTTAGCGGTCTGTTGGTGAATCAAACACAGACACCGCGACACATTTTCACCACGTTTAACAGCTATGAAATTTAGACACCGTTGTATGTCTTAAAATAATATAGATTTTAACATTATAACGGACTAAAACGTTTTCTAAAATGTTTCTTAATTTCTACAGCCCAGTACGTGTACACCCAACGATACCGAAGATTAATGGTTTATGTGGGGGGGTTTCTTAGAAGAGTTTATCGGTTTGTGTATAAGTACCAGCGGTTTAACAGGCGAAGTTTTGGCTGCATTCCATTTCTTACAGTCTCACGTTATCGCCTAACTCGTCAGAATGGATCACGCCGATCAATTTCAACAGTCTGAAGATATTCTATTTACAGACTTAACACTGCTCGACTTGGTAGACGAAGGCCAGGACTCCACGAATTTCAGCGGTATGTATATCCGGCTTTTTGTGAGACAATTACAACGTCACGGTGCATGTCTCATGTTTGATATAGTTACAAAACGTTGTATAATATTTGTATACTAGACAATATTGAATTATTATAATGGAATTACCAGGGAGTTGCTCCATAATGTGGTCGTGACTGTGTGTATCCATTCATTTCCATTAGCCCCAAAAACCACAGCTGTAAAAAGGCCAGTTACCGCACAGCCCAACACTGGTGAGTATTTACGACAATGTTTTGAATAACGCTTTACAACCATGTGAGTCTTAAAGACACCGGGGTATATACTCCACACCAAAACTCGTATGTGTCTATTCCACAGACGCGGGCGAAGGGACAAGTAGCTACACATTTAAAAAACCTCGTTTGGGGTTTACAATCCCACCGCAAAACCTTGTGGAGACAGATGTTCACGCCATACCAGAGGGTGCGGGGCATATTATCAGACCGCCTGAGAGAAGAGGTCGGTATTATATAAAACATTCTTTTAGCATGGCCATTTAAACGTGTCTATAATAAAAACCCCCACCGTTTTTTGGTAATTTGCGGTGTTGAGTTCTTTCACTAATGGCATTTTCCCACTCCGTGTAGACCCCGGACCTTCAAAAAATAAACTGCGACGCGCCAACACGTTAACTGGGTCAACGAGCTCAAAACGTCTGAAATCAACAAGCAAAGGTTAATATAATTTAAGCGTGGTCAAGATGTGTTATGATCCACTTACGGCAAACGTTACTCTTTTGTTAGGATGTTAATTCGCTGAAAGATCCTACTTCGCATAGTTTTCTGTTTGGGAGTGTTAAAAACCGTATTTTAAAACTGCTGATGTACCCCGGTAAAACCAAATTTTTTTTGGAAGCGTTCGATGACGCTACTAAAAAACCTTTCGGTTAGTTGTTGGTGGATTTAAATGACGACACCCCAGATGACTATTGTTTGCGAACAGGTCTTTTCCCCCCAGATGTACCCACGGCTTATGTATTTAAAAAATCTAAAAGTCGGTGATCTCGCAACCACAGACTCAGTCGAAAAAACATGTTCAGGGCGTTGTCATGTCGTTCGGAGAAACCTGACTCTCTTACATTTTCCGGTGAAAGCCAGCCCCAGTCAGCGGAAAGCTATTCTCTGCGGGGCTACAAATGATCTTGTACAGGCCATAGCTGAAATCGCCTTGAATACCTTGAAAGGGAACATACCGTTATCTGCTAAGCAGTTTGGGACTTTGAAGAGAAAGCGTAAGCTTATAAAGACTGAGTCGAAAGGGTCTTTCTCTTAAAAGAAAGAGACTCTTGGTGAACCAGTCCGGCGGTTTTATCGGGACCCTGTTGAGTATTGCAGTACCATTGATTACGGGGCTTGTACAATGTCAATAATGGAGCACGCTGAAAAATGTACCTGGTACCTCAGAAACAGCTCGATCGACTCCGAGAGCGGTCTGGGCTCGAAAGCGATGTAAGAAAAAGAACAACCCGTCAGTTGGATGATGAAATGAGAGACATTCTTCAGAACTCATATCTGGCAGAATATGAAAAAGTGAAATTGTACAGTGAGGTGTTACAACCATATTTGACATTAGTACGCCAGGGGACTTCCGAAAAAGGGGACTTTAACTGTTGTACTACCGGAAAATGCACCCGCCGAGCTATCACGCACATTAGCACAACCACCGTCATCGAGCGACGCTGACTTTGGGTATATTTTGGACAGCGTGTCTCAGCGGTTCCGGAGAAATGCCGAGATATTGTTAAAGACCATGGCCCGCAATGAACCATTAATAGCCTGGAATGAAAAGGGGGAATTTGTGTACAAGGGGGCACCCGTTGAGGGCTCTCACATGATTGGTCTTGTCAGGGCTCTCACGCAGCAGCAAGCAGTTGTGGTCGGTAAGAAGCCAAAAGGTTGGGATGTGTTCATGGAGGCTATGGCAGAAATCAATATGCTGGGCACCTTGCTAGCCAACGCTGATAGCCGAGAGCTACTTGAAAAACTCAAGGCTGCCCCATTGGGGTGTGCAGCATCGGTCAAAACGCCCGACCCGGTCTCTAAGATAACCGCAGAAAGGAGATGATCATTAATACCTAGACCCACATGGTTGACTTTGTAACATTTTTTCTGTGGGTATGTGTGTTTGTGATAAATGACTTGAAATGTATATTAAAAAGCGTGAGCAATGTAGTTAAAAATGTTTGTAATAAAATGGCTTGAATGTAACGTATTAAAAAAAGCTTGAGCAATATAACCGCGAATGTATAATAAAAATATTGTATTGATTTTAAATAATATTTTGCGTTCTTTTTTGAATAATAACCACACAGACAATAAAATGTTTCGATTTCATTTTTATTTTAGACGGTCGATTAACATTTATGATGTAATGTAGTGTGCTCTCTGAGGGCACCAGTTCTGTAGGGTTTGGGCATTTACTGGGACAATTATTAATTGTAGCAGTAAATCACAAAGTTGATTCTTTTGATGGCTTTAGAATCCAACCATGCGATATAACTCAAACAACGCACACACACAGGTACTAATACGCGAGGATACATTTATTAATACATAGAATATGCATATAAACCTAACAGATCTTATCGAGAGGGTTATCAGAATACAAAAGGTGTATATTCAGTCAGTTACAAAGTGTTACACATATCAAGAGGACATACGTTCAGTATATCATTCATTTAGATAGGTTCGTAATTGAACTTGGTTAAAACTTCTACATTAGATACTCAAAACAAGTACATAACTCTTAGGAATTAAATTGATATCAACTGGTTGGGATAACAATTGAATTCTCGAGCAGAAATGTAGTGAAGTTGAATACTCATCCAATCTTTGGGGATTTAGATCTCCTGCGGGCACAAAGAAGCAGTTGCAGGCTTGTTGCTGTCCAATCCGCGGTCTCTGGCTCGGTGCCAGGCTGTGCTGTGCGGTTTGCGACGGTGCGCTGCTGATGCTCACTGACCAGCTAGTTAGTGTTGGCTTTAACTAGCACAGTTTGTGCACAGGAGAAAAGATGACTGTGGGTCCCAGCAAGTCAGGAAGAGGACCAGTTCGTTCCTGATGAAGAGCTAGTTCTGAATAGTGATTCAGCTGTCCACAGTTCCGACCTGTTCACGAGGCCTGCTGCTGGTGCTAACCTCGGGTGGATCCTCTGGTTACTCTCTGGCAACCTCCGCTCTAGACTCTTAGAACAAAGGAAAGTTCTGGCACTCAGACACACTGGCCGTTCCGTGGTTGTCCTGGCTGAGTCTCAGGATGGTCAGGAGGCGTGCTGCGAGAATGTCCTGCCCTTGGGAGCCTTCTGCTCCTGGGCCGTCCTGCCCTGGAATTCACTTTGAATTCCCTTTAGAATTGTCCACAGAATTCTCCAGAAATCCCTCAGGCTCTCTGTGTTGCCTGTTTTTACCTGGAGGAACTTCAGCTCGTTCATTGGCTGAAAGTTCCATGGGCATCAGAGTCCCACGTGGGTTACTCGGCCCTACCAGTCCCTGATTGGTTGATCAAGGTGAGATATGAGTCATTTACTCCTGACACTTAGGAATGCAGTCCAGATGTCCATCTGGCACTCCCTAGACAGATAGGCGAATGGATGACCATTGATCATGATAGCCAGGCTTAGCTAAGTGCATCCCCCTTTGGGAGCTGTCCTAGGAAACCTTATCAAAGGAACCTTAAATCAGCCTGCATGAATAGTTTCTCTGTGGCTGCACCACAGAGATGAACAGAGATGGGACCATTTGGGAAAGCTCAGAACACTTAATTCTTTCTTATTAATAAGCCTCAGCGCTACAATGACATGTTTTAAATTGGCGTAAACACCCGCATAATTGAACATTCCCAGTGGGCAGTGATTCGTCGAATATACGTATATTCTCGTCGCCGCGACGTATAATCAACGTCGAATTGCAACCGTAAAATCGACGACATTAATAAACGCATATATGCACTCTGCACAGTGTACGAAGTAAATTATTTTCGCAGTAATTAATTAATGTATTATATTTATTACTATATTTATTATACATGTGTAAATAAATTAATTACTGCTAAAATAATTTACTTCGTACACTGTGCAGAGTGCCGTATACTCCTAGTTGCGGCACACACGATATATACAGTAAAAAGCCTCAGGCACTGTGTTAGATGTGTTTTCGACGTTATATATGCGTTTATTGATGTCGTCGATTTCACGGTTGCAATTCGACGTTGATTATACGTCGCGGCAATGTATATATACGTATAGCTATATTTTCGACTAGAATATACGTATATTCGACCAATCACTGCCCACAGTTTGGCATACAAGGGTTTTGCGGAGGGGGTCTTGCCACCTGCCTGAAAAAAACAGTAAAATGTTTGAGTGCCTATAGAGTTTCTATTTTTATTTTCTCGAGAAAAGTTGATACCATTGATAAATATGATATTTTGGTTGAAACGGAGCTGTACGGTGCAGCTACCCAAATCAAATCTCGCAGCTATGCCATTGATTAGTGCTTCATGATAGAAGATAACGACTAGCAATCTGGTATTTGCGATGAAGTTCAGTTTCACATTTTTTGTCACTCTCGTGGTTTGTATTGCCTGGAGCGAAAAGTACCATAAGCGTTCATTTTTGCAGCTACATGGAGGTTCTGAATCGTTAAGAAAACATTGTTGTTAAACCAACAGAAAGCACAGACTGCTATAACTAGTCCTAGTTATATAACGATTTTAAGTATAATGATAAACTACTGCAAGGAATCTGTCCACCTGAGCAAACAGGATCGTAATGTTGACGCTCAATAACGACACTGATATGTGCAGTTCCTAGACGGCGAGCCCTCCTGCACATCAAACAATCCGAGTGACTGTTAGTGTCAATTAGTGTTGTCTGACCATTGACAAACTACAACTATTTTTTTAGGGCGCAAGTTAAGTTAAGTAAATCCTTTTGCCCAAAACTGAAGGGGCGACACTCCTCCCTCACCCTGTGACGCCAGGCCTTTCCCCATCCTATTCCATAATGTCATTATACTGTATATAATACAACAGTGACCGATCCTTACTAACTGTATGCGTTAAAATTGCACATCAGCACATAGCAGGGGGCACATAGCCGCGATGTATTATCAATGTTAAATTTCAACCATAATATCGACAACATTAATAAATGCATACGTTGAGAAAATATCTAACCCAGCATATTTTCCAGTTATATACCACAATGCATTGCTAGTATTCGTTGGTCGCCATTTTGGCCACGTTTTTCAATCGTAGAAGAAGTCCACGAATATCTCAGCAATCCTCTTTTGACGAGTAAGTATAAATAATAATAATAATACTATCTGAACACATACAGATCTTACTTAATATTATTTTGATTAAAATAGTATGTTAATAAGCAAAAAATGGCACATAAAAATAGTGTGAAGGGGAAGATTACACAAAATCGTTTTGCTGTTTCTCTAATTTGAGAATCAGAAAAAACAGCACATGTTCAACGGGTCATTGAAAATAAGTATGTAACATGTACCATTAACAACGTCAATGCTAAATAACCCTTAATGTTATAGTACCCCATGGATTTGTAAAGTATGTGATGATAATTTTCTCTGATTCTCCCAAAAATATATGGATATTCTTAGAAATTAGAATTGCCTCAGCAAGATAACGATATGTTTTTATGGGAAAAAAATAATTGCGGTGTTATACTCCTTTCTGTGTGATTTCTGAAGTAATGTTATTGTTCTAAATTTAACTAGGCAATGATACAAGGGAAATACCTGCGTAGTGTGACCTTTCTTACTCACCCTTTTAAAGTTAACAATGTTTTTATCGCAGTCATTTTGTTCTTTTAATCAAATTAGATTATATAAATGTAAACAGTAGAAAATCTCTGTTAAAATCCCAAAAATAAAACTGATGACAGGAATTGCGGGAAATTACCGAGCGTACGGTACGGTCTAAAACGTGCACAGCTTTGCATACAGGGGTTTCGAGAGGGGGTCTTGCCACCTGCCTGAAAAAAATGTAATTATATGTTGATTTCTTTGAATGACAATATTTCTATTTTTATTTTCTTAAGAAAAGTTGATACCATTTCCTTTTATATTCCATCGTCCTTACAGTACCTTACATACAACAGTCACTGTTTATTTACTGTTTATTTGCATGTGTTACAATTATCTGTGGGTGCACATCAGCACGCAGGGGACACACCAAATCAGACTTTATGTCAAAGGACTATTTATCCCGATGGAGGAAGCGACGTGCAGAGCTAAATGCTCTTGCAGAATCCAGCAGATGATCAAGATGACAGTTTTCACATAGATGACACCAAGGACGAGAATGTGGAACAGTCGTCTGGTGATATGGGTGCTTGTGTCAGTGATGACATTACACATCAGGATTCAAATGACTATGGGTACACTGAAGAAGTTATTACTTCTGAAGAAGAAATCTTGAATGAGGTTGAAAAGTCTGACTCTGATGAATCTGATGTAACTGACCCCAGTTCTGAATCTACTGACCTTGTAGATGAGGCACAGACTGACCCAGCAAGGCCAAATCTATCTACCGAACTTGTAGCTTGGTCTGCAAAGCATGGTTGTAAAAGACAGTGTTTCAATGATTTATTGGAGATATTGAGACGTCCAGGACTCTCCTACAAACACCTAATAAAGTGCAAATCAGTGATAAATGCGGTGTTCAGTACATTTACTTTGGATTAAAGAAAGGAATCCTGAAAAACAACTTCTAAAACATTCCAAGAAGGCATGCATTCTGTAGACCTGTGTATCAATGTTGATGGAGTTCCTCTCTTCAAATCTACATCTGTGCAATTTTGGCCTATTTTGTGCTCTTTTCACCTATTCCAGCCTTTCATAATGGCATTATTTTGTGGAGGGTCCAAGCCTGATCCAGTTGATGATTATGTGAGTGACTTTTTAGAGGAGTTAAAGTTACTCACCAATAATGGCATTCACTTTGAAGATAGAGTATTTAATGTTACTGTGAAGGCTTTTATATGTGATGCCCCTGCACACTCATATCTGAAATGCTGCAAAGGACACAATTCGTACTTTGGCTGCAAAAGATGCAAAATTTAAGGGAGCTGGGAGGGAAGAGTTGTTTTCACAGGGGAAGAGGCATGTAATGATCATACAGATGAACAATTCAAGAACTTTGAGTACAAGGAACACCAACAAAGACTTTCTCCCTTAGCTGTTGCTGGAATTGGGTGCATAAGCCAATTCTCCCTTGACTACCTGCATCTAGCTTGTCTTGGTGTTGGCAAAATAATTCTTATTTTCTTAAAGGAAGGACCAGCTAAATGTCGACTGTCTGTCAGGCAGAGGAAAGAAATTTCTGATAATTTGGAAATTCTTAGCGGAAAGATGCCTGGGGAATTTACTAGACAGCCAAGATCCCTCTCAGAGCTTGACAGATGGAAGGCTACAGAGTTCCGCCAGTTCCTTTTGTATACAGGCCCCATTGTGCTTTGTAATGTTGTATCAAAGGAACTATACACCCATTTTCTGACTCGGACGAAAGAAAGAGAAATGCCTATCTCAACTATGCCCAAAAGCTGCTTGATACCTTTGTTGACAATGCTCAGCATTTGTATGGACCAACATTTGTTGTATATAATGTGCACAGTTTGAGATATCTACATCAGGATGTGGTACAATTTAATTATCTGTATTCCCATTTGAAAACTTTTTACAGTCCTTGAAGAAACTAGTGCGGAACAGTCATAACCCTATAGCTCAAGTAGTAAAGAGAATGAAGGAGAAGGAAAGAGTTCAGAGCAACTGTGATGCATCTGGTTGACGGATGTATATTTCGTCAAGACAAAAAGACTGTTGTTTCCTGTTGGATAATGAGGACTTTGCATTTGTGAAGGAGAAAAGAGCAGACAGAAGTCTTCTATGTGTTGTTGTACGACAGACTCAGACTTGTAACTTCTTCACTGAACCCTGTGAGTCAAAACTGCTCAATATTGTATATGTTAATAGTCTGGAGGCGCATGCAAGGGAGAAATTCCTCTCTGTAAAAGAGCTGCACAGAAAAGTAGTGTGTCTCCCATATGCTGCTGGTTATGTCCTTTTCCCTCTTCTACATGGCATAGAACTTTGATTCACACAGGATGCTTCTGTCTGCTCTTTTTTCATGGTTAAGTTTAAATTTTAAAGTTTGTGAGGAATTGCATGTAGTGAATACCATCTAACTACAAATGTATAAATAAAGCAGAATGTTTATTATTGAATTATGTGTTTCATTGAGTATAATCATTATAAGCAAACACAAGTGTAGTAATCAGCACCGCAATCTGAATTAAGACTCAAAATTAAAATGTGTATGTCTGTTTCAGGTGATGTGGACACGTGCTGTTTGGATAGAGCAGGAGGGGGAGGTTGAGGGAGTCCTGCCCTCAAACTGGGTGGATGCCCGAAGAGAGTTTGTGTGGTGGCCGAATGATCCAAAGCAGGCCACAAAACTATACAAAGAGAAGGCCAACCCTAATAAAGATACTTGGGTTACCTTCAAGCTCGTTCAAGTTAAACATACATCAGGTATAGCTTTCTTTGAAAATAAGAGAAAATTCCTGTTAATTATTATAAATTCCGATTGAATATTTACAGTAACTGTCTATGTACATGCATCAGTGCAACAATACCTTTTTCATATTTGATCATACGTAATGTAAATATAATTATTTGTAGACAAGAAATCAGAGTGTGATCACTTTGATTTAACCACCTCTGTTACGGATGCTGAAGACGAGGAGGAGACACCCAATCCAAAACGCAAAAGTAAGAAGCGGGTGTTTTCCGATTACGTTGATGGTATGTAAAAGTAACAATCTCAATAGCTATATTTTTAACCAGTTATTAATAACAACTGATGCCTCATTTAGCTTGTACCTTGTTATTGATTTTTTTACAACCCTTTTAAATAAGTCATTTTGAAAGGTGCTCTGTATGAAAATGTTAAAAATCTTATCAGATTTGTTGATCATGGAAATTGCTAAGAATTTTGGTTAGCTTATTCTATGTTAAACTAATTTCCAGTATTATATTGAAATATGATAATTTTCTATTATATTACAGACTTTGATTCTGATGCTGCTACTCCAAGTAAGTCCATTTCTCTGCCTTTAAAGTTCCCAAAATAAAGGAAATAAATTTATTGTAAAAAGTTACAGATCAAGTTGATTAAATAATTTAATTTGATATGAAATATTTTACTGCCATATCTTTTCTGTTTAGAAAAGAAGAAGCCATTGAAGCTGCCAGTGCCACCCCCAAAACTGAGGTTCTCTCCTAGGAAGAGTGTCTCCCAGACCTCACTCAGCTGTTCAAGTACGCTTAAAGGTAGGTTATTGCAATCAAAGTTAAAATGTTTTCTTAATGTCCTTAGAAGATAACCATTATCAATCATATTTAAAGACAAGTTAACACCATTCTTTATGTTATTGAAGCCCAACCATCAAAGGTGAGAACTTGCCCAAGGAAAAAAAACGGTGCTGAGTTCTGGCTTCAACATTCCTGAAGTTATTACTACATTTTTTGCCTACATCTAATAACTCTATGAAATTGAGATGAAATTCACAAGTTAATTTTTTTTTATTACGTCTGAGGTTATGTCACTGTAGTCTGGAGAACAGTCTACCATAAGCGAATTATATTCAAAGATTATTGGACTGGTGAACATTTTACGTCCATACTTAAATATTAAATTAATCTGCAATATTATATTAACAGCCCAGGTAGTCCAAACTGGGACCTCACCACGCAAAGTTCGAAGCCCTAAGCAAGTTATAATACCAAAGTCTTCAACCGAACCCCAGAGTCACCATGCCTCCTCAGTACTTAGTACATTACTTGTATCATATTAATTAAATTATTAAATTTAAGAATAGTTTATGATCCCTCTGCAAATGATAGATTTGTTAAGTATGAGATTATTGTTAACTTTTTAATTTCTAGTATCAAACCAGGATTGGCCAGATGGCAGAAATGATCCTCGAACACTGTCAAAAAGTATGTCTTTTTTATTGTATAAAGTAATAAATAAAACTACCCATATTACAGTTTTACACAGAATGTATTTTAATTATGTGTAGGCTCGTATACAATATAAAAATAAGTTGTCTTTTACCACAATGCTACAAACTACACAAACATATTCAACATATCCTATTTCAGATAGGTCATAATTTTATAGCCTACATCTGATTAATGATCCATCTCTGGCATACGTTCATATTTTTAGTTTATAATGTATAATCTTGCTTATCCTTTAATGGCAAAATAAAGTGTTTTCATGTTCTAAAAAGTTACTACAATTTTTTTTACTTTGAAAAATGGTCACTTTGTATTTATAGACTGAGAAAATACTGCAAAAAAGTGCAGTTAATATGTGAAAATGTGTTTGTTCCATTGAATGTGTAAATGGGTATGTCTGATTAGTTGATTAATGAAGATCTAGTAGCTTCTAATATTATTTCTAATATAATATTATTTCCAGATAAACCAACTTCGGAGAGTAGGTGGCAGTGATGTCAGAGTGTGTTCACAGTCTTGTCAAGGTATTGCTTATTGATTTTTTAAACATGTTTTTACATTACATTTTTACTTTGATCAAGTTAAAATATCCACAGAATTGAGCTTATAGATACCTATGTGTTAACCACTGAATGTGCAAGGTGTAAAACTGCAAAATTGTCTTTTAAAATATAAGGGTTACAGTACTACATTTGATCCTAAATATTTGAGTAAATAAATGTTGAGTGAAAACTCACTTGAAAAAATGTCTAAACTCAGTGAAAATTTGGTTTTCAGACTTATGACAAATGAACCGATGACAGAATTCAACTTCGTTGGCACAAACCGAAAAGATAAACAACAAAAGAGGGGCCTGGGAGACACAAATCTTTATAGAGTAATTAAAGGTACTCTTATTCTATGTTGTACTTTCAAACTTTGGGTACTCTTTAATTAGGACAGACTTTATTGCTCAACTGCTATGATGCAAGCCAAATTTTATCCGTTTATTTCAGCTTTGAGCTTAGTAAACCTTAATGGTTCATTTTTGAGATTATACTCAAGAAGATAATAATCATCATTTATTTGAGTAGTAATATTATATAATTTTCTCCTAGCTGCAGTGCTGAAGTCCCACCCTACATCAACAGAAAAAGAAATAAAGGAGCATGCAATGTGTTACTTGAAGAATGCATATGCAAGGCAGGGAGTCAGGAGATCTGGACACTGAAAATAATAGGTTTCTGGTTCTGTTAGGACAATTAGACAGGGTTTGCAAATGGTGGACAAAAATCGTCTTAACTTCCACAGTAATATTTTTTTTTCTTGGAAATATAGAAGTTGTACATTTTAAAATTTATATTTGAATCAAAATGTGGTTTGATTGATTGTATACAATGTATAATTTTAAATACATATTTTTCAGCTGTGAATGTGTATTTTCAGAATACATTTCTAAGCCAAATCATTGGCTTGGTTTACTAGTTTCTACACCTATAAAACCTATCTTTGATGTATAATAGACCTCTACCCATATACGTATAATAGTCCTCTTAAGTTATCTGTATAATAGACCTCTAACCATATATGTATAATAGTCTTCTAACCATATATGTATAACAGTCCTCTAAATTTATCCGTATACTAGAACTCCAACCATTTATGTATAATGAACATATAATCATAGATGTATAATTGACGTATAACGATAGACGTATATTTAATTCTAGACGAATTGCGGACCACATTTAGACGTCTAAAGTATGCGTTTAATAGACGTATATTATACATCTTTTGCCCACTGGGTCACTCGTATTTAATACAGTCTCATTTTAATAAATTCCCCCGTTTCTCTGGTAAGTCCAGGTTTTACTGCTTGTTTCAATGTGTTTTCATTCTTTACATTTCATTAGTGTGAAAGATGTGACCCTGTACTGGATACAGCGCATAGAAACTGGACGGACCTCTGTTCACGACTGAAGACACTCAGGATAAAGAGTTAATTAATTGTAATTAATGTCATGAGCTGTAATGAGTCCCGGTGTCGGAGTAAGTGTAACTGATAACAACACAGACAGTATTATATTAGTGAGAGTAACAGTCAGGAGATCAAATCTCTTTCTAATAAAATGGGACATCACCCGACTAATCAATTTCTGGAAATTTTAAATAGTTTTCTTGAGATTGAAGTAACGGGACACTTTAATCAGAAAGTGTGGTTATAAAAAGCGAAGTTCCGGTTTTTATACTCGTCCAGAGACTCTCCCTGCTCTGACCTCTCCTCCAGGTCGTTTCTAATGTGTCTGTTCTGGCGGGTTTCTGTCTAAAAACATGTTACAGGACTCCCATCTCCTGTGGAGACACATGTAGGGTCGTGTCAGTGCAGAAATCCCACATTGTAAACCAGTTTAAACTGGGATGGGGTACAACTTGGATCAAGACAAGAACTGAGAGATTCATCAATCAGCCTCAGGACTCTCTCCCACTGGTGTCCTTTCCTCTCTCTCTGTGCTGTTTCCTAAAAACCCCTCTAAAACCCCATGTACAAAAGAAGACTCGCTCGTCACTCCTGTTCTGTCCTGGTGTCGCAGTAACTGGGACTGAAGCAGACGGAGAGGAGATGCGCACTTCCAGAACTTTCCTTCCCGCTCGGTTCTTCCAGCTGAGCCCCAGACAGACTTTTCCCCTCCTGAGGAAAGAGCATCTTCCCACACAAACAGCCCGTTTCTCTCGGAAACACCAGCAGCCCACAACACACACAGCACAGGGAGCGTTTTTACCAGCTGCACCGCCACACGGACACCAGGACTCCCCTCGTCTGTGTCAGGGAACCTATAGGTAGAATTGGAGGATCCTTATGCGTGACCGGAATCCTACAGAACGCAAAGTAGCAAAGGGACGATCCAAAGACGAAATCCAAAGGCTGGGTCGATAAGGGAGGCAAAGGGTCTGGTAACGAGAGATATCCAAAAACAATCCAAAATAAAAAATCAAGAAGGCGAGGTCAAAAGGCATGACGTGAGAGAAGGAGAAGGAGGCAGAAGATTTGTAACAGGAGATCAGTCAAAAGGCTTGGAAACACGCACTGGAGAATACTACAAGAGGCTTCTCAATAGTGAGCGTGGGGATTTGTGTGTGAGGGGAGTTTAAATACTGAAAGGAAAGGGGTGTGATTGGATAATTGGTTAGGGAGTGAGAATTTGAGGAATCTGATGGGTTCAATCAGGGATGAGATTATGAAACAGTGGTTCTGGGAATGCAACGGCGTTTGCGAGGGAGAGTGTGGGGTGTGACTGGGATAGAACGGCGTTTCGGAGGTAGAGTGTGGGGCATGACACCACAGAAATTAAATATATTATTCTGCTTACTTCTCATGCAGTCTTCTCAAGTCTTTGGAAGGACTATGAATTGGCTTTCCCGCAGATTAAATGAAAAACTTCTCCGTCTCCCTTCACAGCTGCTGACCTGGGCATTACAGCTTAGTTTAAGATTAAACATCTGATAAAACACAAATAAAATGCAAGAAAGGTACATTCCAGATTTTCTCAAAATACTGTAAAACATGGAAGCTATGGAGGTGGAGGTCTGTTGTTCTGTATTGACATGGATTTTAATGGGCTTCTATGAAAATTGGCCATGGTGTGAGTGAGTCCTGTGATGGACTGGTGTCACATTATCTGCGATAGTGCTTTGCACCCACTGCTTGCCAGGATTGTTCCAGTTTCACCACAACCCTGAATCGAGTGGATGGGTATATTAATGTATATTAATCATCTTACATGTTCTTATTCTTCACTCTATAGGCATCCTCTCACGAGGCACCAGTAAATGTAGGGGTTTTGCGCTTAACTGGGACAATTATTAATTGTAGCAGCAAGTCAGAAAAATTATTCTTCTGATGGCTATTAGAAACAACCTTGCAGGATAACTCAAACAACGCACACACGCGGATACTAATACACGACAATACATTTATTAATACAAAAAATGTGCGAAAACATAACAGATCTTATAGTGAGAGTTAGCAGTATACAAAAGGTATATATTCAATCACGAAGAGTTACAAACCAAGAGGGACATACATTTCGTTATATCATTCATTTAGACCGTTTTGTAATTGAACTTTGTCACAACTTTTACATTAGATACTCAAAAGCAAGTACATGATTCATAGGAATTAAATTGATATCAACTCAGGTTGAGGTAACAATTTAATTCTTGAGCTGTAATGCAGAATGTTGAATACTCATCCCCTCTGTGGGGATTCAGATCTCCCGCGGATGCAAAGAAGCAGTAGCAGGCTGTTGCCGTGTCCAATCGGCGCTCTCTTGCCCGGTGCCAGGCAGTGCTGGTTCGACATGAGAGAAGGAGAAGGAGGGAGAGATTTCTGCTGCGGTGCGCTGCTGATGCTCTCTGAAGACCTGCTAGTTAGTGTTGGCTGAAACTAGCAGAGTTTGCACGCAGAAAAGTCACAATCTTTAGACAGGAAGAAGACCGGTTCGTTCCCGATGTAGCACGAGTCCTGAATACTGATATTCAGCTGTCCACAGTTCCAACCATAGTTTACTCGTTGATCAGGTGAGCGTTTGCGGTGGGTTCACGAGGCTTGCTGCTGGGCTAACCTCGGGTGGATCCTTTGGTTACACGCTGGCAACCTCCGTTCTCAACTCTTAGAACAAGGGAAAGTCCTGGCACTGGGACACACTGGCCGTTACGTGACTGTCTGAGCCGAGTCTGAGGATGTCCAGGAGGAGCTGGAGTTGTACCTGGAGGAACTACGGTTGCTCATTGGTTGAAAGATCCATGGGCATTCGAGAATCATTTTGTGACTTACTGCTACAATTAACAATTGTCCCAGTAAATGCACAAACCCCAGTTATTGGTGCCTCGTGAGAGGATGCCTACATTTATTGGTGCCCTGTGTGAGGATGAGTAACCATGAACTCTGACCTTGGGGTTGTAAACCACTTGGGAAGAGACTCTCCCTTGGAATCTCCCAGACAGTGAGGCACCAAAGATGACCATTCATTAGGGTGGTTGATGTGTCTCAGCTTAGGGAGTTGTTCCTTATCAGAACACTCTATCAGCTAGAAAAACACCTTAAATGTGAACCAAATGGAATGGCCTCTCTATATCAAGCACCACTTGAAATGAGGGAGAGAGAGACTGGCAAGGGAGCAGCAAACTTAATTCCTGTATTTTAATAAACCTTGCCACTACAATGGTCTCTCTCCTGTGTGTATGCGCTGGTGGGTTTATAAGTCACTTGACCGACTAAAACTCTTCCCACACTGACTGCAGCTGAATGGTCTCTCTCCTGTGTGAACGCGCTGGTGGGTTATTAAGCTACTTGACTGACTAAAACTTTTCCCACACTGACTGCAGCTGAATGGTCTCTCTCCTGTGTGATTGCGCTGGTGGGATATTAAGTTACCTGAGTGACTAAAACTCTTCCCACACAGACTGCAGCTGAAAGGTCTCTCTCCTGTGTGAATGCGCTGGTGGGTTTTTAAGTGACTTGACCTACTAAAACTCTTCCCACACTGTCTGCAGCTGAACGGTCTCTCTCCTGTGTGAATGCGCTGGTGGGTTTTTAAGTGACTTGACTTACTAAAACTCTTCCCACACTGACTGCAGCTAAACGGTCTCTCTCCTGTGTGAATGTGCTGGTGGGTTTTTAAGTCACCTGACCGAATAAAACTCTTCCCACACTGACTACAGCTGAACGGTCTCTCTCCTGTGTGTATGTGCTGATGCCTTTTTAAGTGACTTAACTGACTAAAACTCATCCCACACTGACTGCAGCTGAAAGGTCTCTCTCCTGTGTGAATGCGCTGGTGGGTTTTTAAGTCACTTGACCGACTAAAACTCTTCCCACACTGACTGCAGCTGAATGGTCTCTCTCCTGTGTGATTGCGCTGGTGGGATATTAAGTTACCTGAGTGACTAAAACTCTTCCCACACAGACTGCAGCTGAAAGGTCTCTCTCCTGTGTGAATGCGCTGGTGGGATATTAAGCTACTTGACTGACTAAAACTTTTCCCACACTGACTGCAGCTGAATGGTCTCTCTCCTGTGTGATTGCGCTGGTGGGATATTAAGTTACCTGAGTGACTAAAACTCTTCCCACACAGACTGCAGCTGAAAGGTCTCTCTCCTGTGTGAATGCGCTGGTGGGTTTTTAAGTGACTTGACTTAATAAAACTCTTCCCACACTGACTGCAGCTGAATGGTCTCTCTCCTGTGTGAATGCGCTGGTGGGTTTTTAAGTGACTTGATTTACTAAAACTCTTCCCACACTGACTGCAGCTAAAAGGTCTCTCTCCTGTGTGAATGTGCTGGTGGGTTTTTAAGTCACCTGACCGACTAAAACTCTTCCCACACTGACTACAGCTGTACGGTCTCTCTCCTGTGTGTATGTGCTGATGCCTTTTTAAGTTACTTGACTGACTAAAACTCTTCCCACACTGACTGCAGCTGAATGGTCTCTCTCCTGTGTGAAGGTGCTGGTAGGGTTTTGAAATGCTAGACTGACAGAAACGCTGCTCCTCCCTGTGCCATAATGGCAGTTTGTCCACTCCATCTGAGCAAGGCCTTGAGTGATTCTTCCTCATCCTCTGATCGTGCTGGGGTCTCTTATTCTGCAAATGCTCCATGGAATGGTCTTGCTCTGTGTGCTGAAACTGAGATTTGTTTTCTCCACCGTGACCTTCAGTGTGCTGCTCAGCAGTGTGAATCATCTGGGGCTCCTTCTCCAGCTCTCTGAGACTTAAACCGTCCAGTTCATTCAGTTGTTCCTCTCTTTGCCCAAGAACAGACATACTCTCCAGTTCATTAAAACTTTCAACAATTTTCTCAGTAACCAGATTATTAAACCTGTTTGTTAAGTCATCAGATGCTAAGGGATTACATGATTGTTTGAGACTGTGCAATGACAGTCTCTCCACTTGAACAGAACAAGGCCTAATTATCAAGCCCTGTAGGAGCTGCTGTTGCTCCTCCCTGTACTGACTCTCCTCTTGGTGCTGTATCTCAACACTGTTCTCTTCACCAGGTACATCAGTCTGCTGCTCTGCACAGTCAATCAACTGGGGCTCCGTGTCCTGCTCTGTAAGATTAAAGACATCCAGTTCTTCACTGTGCTCTTGTACAGAGACACAGCCCAGTTCATTACAACCTTGTGTAATATTGTTCGAGTCCAGATTATTCATCTTCTCTGTAAAATCATCACATACTAAGAGCCCAGGTGTCTCACTCTCAGGGTCTGTCTTCATCGTGGGCACAGAGTCCAGATCCTTGACACTCTGTCTGCTCTCTGTGTGCTGCTCCCCGAGTTTCTCTTTCTCTTGTGCGGCAGTGAGCACTGTCTCCTGCATCAGACTGGAGCCCCACTCCTCCTCACTGTGCTGCTGTTCAAGAGCCCTTTCCCCAGCTTCAGAGAGAGTACTGGCCTCTGAGCCTGTAAACACAGGACAAGAAAACAAGACCTTTATAATAATAATAAAAAAACTATTTTATATAGCACCTTTAAAGGTGGCTTCTCAAAGCGTTTTATAGAATGACAACAACAAAAAATACACAATATAAGCACGATGAGAATACACAGTTAGAGGAGACAGTAGATGGTGGTACTAAGTACAGTAGGAACAGAGGGGTAAAGAACAGTTAAATAAAGGCTCTTCTGAAGAAGAAGGTTTTGAGTCTGGATTTGAAGGAGTTTAGAGAAGGTGACTCTCCGATATCCTTAGGGAGAGAGTTCCACAGCTTGGGGGGGATAACAGGTGAAGGCCATGTCACTTATACAATGTAGACGGGCTTGGGGGACAGTAAGGAGACCAGAATTAGAAGAGCGAAGGTTGTGAGGTAGGGAGTAGGGTGATAACTCAGACAGGTACCGAGCCATGGAGAGCCTTATAGGTGAGCAGGAGGACTGTTAAGTCGACAGGAAACTTGACAGGAAGCCAGTGCAAGGACTCCAGGAGAGGAGTAATGTGAACACTTGCACTAGACCTGGTCAGGATTCTGGCTGCCGAATTGTGGACATACTGGAGTTTGTTCAATGGGGATTTTGAAACCCCAGAGAGTAGAGCATTACATTAGTCGATTCAAGATTAGACAACACTTTTCAGCCACAGTTAGTGATAACATAGGGTGTAGTCGAGGAATATTTCTGAAGTGAATGAAAGATGTTTTGACAACATTCTGCGCATGTGGGTTGAACGTCAAATATCATCCCCAAGTTTTTCAATTTAGACTGAAGCTCAAGTACAAGACCATCTACAGATAGGGTTTCACACTGATTTTACAAAGTTGATGGGTGGTGCCAATAAGCATGGCTTCAGTCTTGTCACAGTTAAGATGAAGGACATTTTGAGTCATCCAAGTTCTTATGTCAGAGATGCAATTAGAATAGAGACAGCCACATCTGCGTTGGGACTGGTATGGATGTATATACGAGTAACAATAGCATATTAATGATAGCTGAGGCGATGTGATCTTAAAAGCTTCAAGGTAAAGCTGTAAGCTTTACGCTACACAAACACACGTCTAGTATACTCGCAATCAATTTGGGTTGTTTAAGCATAGAGGAATAAGAGGGTTTAAGGGGGTTTCTGATAATACGTAATTTTAGATATACAAGCTTTGTCAGAAACCTAACTACCATGTAAAAAGTAAGACTACAGAAATAAAATTAATACATTACATTTACATAATACAGACACACTGACTGCACACAACAGTACATTTACACTACACTGAGAGTGAGGGATTCATACAGACACACTGACTGGACACTCCAGTACATGAACACTGCACTGAGAGAGAGGGGGGTTCATACAGACACACTGACCAAACGCTACAGTACATTATCACTGCACTGAGAGAGTGGGGTTAATTGGCTCCGTGAAGTTGGCCCCTCTACAAACAGCACAAATGATTAAACTCACCTCATTCGTTAGTGTTACGTTTGTGGCGTTAAAAGTAGCATTTGTGCTGCTTTCAATTCCGAGATATAGAGCCTTGTTTTTTCGGGGTCGTGACATCTCTCAGCCCCCCTACAAGATCGTAGCGGAACCAGACTGGTCTCATTCATTAGTGCTGCTTTTGTGCCGGTTTGTGCCGTTGAAAGTAACTTCCCAGCTACTTTCGTTCCTTAGATATAACATCTTCTTTTTCAGAGGGTGACGTAGCGTTTGTGCTGCTTTCATTCCCGAGATAGAGCGCCTTGTTTTTCCGGTGATCACATGACCATGCACGGTGACTTGGACCTCCAGTAACACCGTCTGCCGAGTTCAAGCACTCTGTTACCAGCACGAGAGTAACAATTCTGCAACTCTGTTCCTCTGTTTGCCCAGGTGAGGGTACGGATTTTGCATTTAATATCATTATCTTCTATGCGTTTGTGTGAACAGGAAAATTAAAATTGTTTCCAATATCATACCCGTATCAGAAGAGTTGCAGGTGTAGCCTTAAAAAGTGAACATTAGCAAAATTGTATATTCTTACAAAGAGGCTTTAACAAACAAGTCTTAATACCTCGTAGCGGTGACCTTTTTTAAAAATCATAAGAAGTACTCAGTTTCGCATTGTCTCCTTCTTAAATAAACAGGCATCAAGGGACGTGTGAACATTCGACCTGTCTGTCGAGCCACGTATTTAAAACGACTTGAATTTGCAACTTTCTGGACCACTGTTGCTCTTTTTTATGCAAAGCACATTCGCCAACGTGAAAAGGAACCAGGACTTCAGGACTTTTATTTTTAAGGGGCAGTATGTACAAAGTTTACACAAGTTCATAACACATCCTAGAAACAAGAGTCTATCATCTCACACATGAACACCGTGGCAATATTGGAAAATATTTATTTTCATAGAACAGAAGTGAACATATATCTAGGTTCTTTGAAAAATTGGCATTATCCACGTGTTTGTATTAACAAGGGTCTTATGCGCAAACATGAAACGATTAGCTCAGTCCTTTTATCTGTATTTCTGGTCAGTCCTTGGTGTAGAAAACAGCATGAGGGCACACCTTGAGCTCTGAAGACACAGATATGACTACAAGGACGTTTACAAGTACCAACACACTCGGTACTTAAATTACTGGATGTGATGAAAACAATGAATGCAATTTGTTTTCCGACTCTGTCTGGTCGGGTGGGGGTGGATGTTTTACATTTTAATATAGTGCCTTCTTTTTCTGGCCGTGACGTCACTCTGTGCCGTCGGCACCATACAAAAACCACAAGTTCAAGACCACCAGATCTTTCAATTGTGATCTCTTGATCAGCTGACCCCAGCCTTTGCAGTTGATGTTTGATTTATTATCTGCATCTCTGGCGAAGACCTCTTCTTCCAAATCGTAAGTTTCTTTACAAACTAGAAATGCTATACTGTAATTATGATGCTACATTGACGTCCCCACAAATTTATTTTAAAGTAAAGATATTTGAGAAACTTATTTTGTTTTATATCATGGGGAATACCACAAAAAATTAGTAAGCTTTATTTGTTGTTATCATGATATTTCTACACATGCAAGTGAAACTTGAAATGACTTGTCACACTTCTGAATTTAAATTATAATGTTTTGTTTCTGTACATGTTACAAGGAGAATTGAACCCCAAAAAATCTCTGACATGTTACAAATTGCGGATGTGAAAGCTGAAATGAAAGAAGTGGTGATGGGCCTTGGTATTGCAGTTAAAGTGAGTAGGTGGGTCTAAAAAATATTAATTTATCAATTTCTATCTACATATACGGAAACATTTTGATGTGCACTTAAACTGTAATCCATAACAATGTAAAAAACTTAGTTATATTTTCATTTACACAGTGGAGGGAAGTCCCCATTATCTGTAGGGCACTTTCACTGGGGTTTCCAGAGAAGCACTTGTAGCGGTGAGGCTTATTAATAAGGCAGAATTAAGTGTTTCTGTGCTTTCCCAAATTAGGCCTCATCAAACTATTCATGCAGGCTGATTTAAAGATGTTTTCTTTTGATAAGGGACAGATCCCAAAGGGGGATGCACTTAGCTAAGCCTGGCTATCATGATCAATGGTCATCCATTGGCGTCTATCTGTCTAGGGAGTGCCAGATGGACATCTGGACTGCATTCCTAAGTGTCAGGAGTAAGTGACTCATATCTCACCTTGATCAACCAATCAGGGACTGGTAGGGCTGAGTAACCCACGTGGGACTCTGATGCCCATGGAACTTTCAGCCAATGAACGAGCTGAAGTTCCTCCAGGTAAAAACAGGCAACACAGAGGGCCAGAGTGGAATTCTGTGGACTTTTCTAAAGGGAATTCAAAGGAGAATTCCAGGGCAGGACGGCCCAGGAGCAGAAGGCTCCCAAGGGCAGGACATTCTCGCAGCGCGCCTCCTGACCATCCTGCGACCCAGCCCGGACAACCACGGAATGGCCAGTGTGTCCGAGTGCCAGAAGTTTCCTTTGTCTAAGAGTCTAGAGCGGAGGTTGCCAGAAAGTAACCAGAGGATCCACCTGAGGTTAGCATCAGCAGCAAGCCTCATGAACAGGTTGGAACTGTGGACAGCTGAATCACTATTCAGAACTAGCTCTTCATCAGGAACGAACCGGTCCTCTTCCTGACCTGCTGGGACCCACAGTCATCTTTTCTCCTGTGCGCAAACTTTGCTAGTTAAAGCCAACACTAACTAGCCGGTCAATGAGCATCAGCAGCGCACCGTCACAAGCCGCACAGCACAGCCTGGCACCGAGCCAGAGAGCGCGAATTGGACAGCAACAGCCTGAAACTGTTTCTTTGTGCCCGCAGGAGATCTGAATCCCCAGAGATTGGATGAGTATTCAACTTCACTGCATTACAGCTCGATAATTCAATTGTTATCCCAACCAGTTGATATCAATTTAATTCCTAAGAGTTATGTACTTGTTTTGAGTATCTAATGTAGAAGTTATAACCAAGTTCATTTACAAAACGGTCTAAATGAATGATATACTGAACGTATGTCCTCTTGATAAATGTAACTCTTTGTAACTGACTGAATATATACCTTTTGTATTCTGATAACCCTCTCGATAAGATCTGTTAGGTTTATATGCATATTCTATGTATTAATAAATGTATCCTCATGTATTAGTACCTGTGTGTGTGCGTTGTTTGAGTTATATCGCATGGTTGGATTCTAAAGCCATCAAAAGAATAAATTTTGTGATTTACTGCTACAATTAATAATTGTCCCAGTAAATGCCCAAACCCTATAGAACTGGTGCCTTCAGAGAGCACACTACACACTATATAACTGAAAGGATATTATTAATCACTTGAAAATTTGGAAGAAGAACAGTTGAAGCCAGGTTTGGTGAAATTCATTTTTTGTTACATTTTTGAGTGTTAATCAGACTTCTCTATACTTTGCATTAAACATTTCTCATAATACCCGGGCCATGGGTCTAGCTTGGGATTCAGCCATCACATGAACGCTGAGATTAAAGGGTGACATCACGGAGCTAACAAAAGAGTAGTGTAAATTTGTTGTTTGAGACTTCAGTTCTAACCAATATACAGTGTTTTGCATTCATCCTTATTTCTTTCTGGGGATTTAAACTACACATCAATTGTTTGATTTTTTTTAAACCTTGAGCTTTTCAATTCCATGTACTGCACTACATATTTGTAATTTTTGATTGTTAATTCTTAATTGTGTATGAAAGTAGATATCAGACCTACTGCATGCAATAGCTTATTGAGGAGCTGTTGCCATTCTATTGTTCCATTACCTGTAGAGAGGGGTTTATAATGTACGTTGAAGTACCTGCCTCTTTGAAGTTCTGAGCATCTTTGGGAATGTTTGCATGGTTTACATTGATTGTATCATGTCCCAGAAGCAACAGGCATGAAACTGGTGATTCCACTATTGTAGTAAATGTAGTAGAGTTAACCATTTGACAATAGATTATGGTCTGCCTTCACAGAGCATAGAACAGGATAAAATGAGTTTTGTGTGAGCTTTATTAAGTTATACCCTCACACAACAGAGTATATTAAGGAAGAACCGAGTTGGTATAAAATTACATCATCTGGTGTGTTACACTGTTACCACACTTAAGAGACCAAGTAAATGTACTGGATTAAAGCTCTGCATTGTTCATTGTTATTGTTATTCTGACATTGTTAAACATTTTACACATTGTTTGGTTACGAAAGTCGATGTGAGGACAGGATTTGTTTTTTTGTATTTTAAACAATGTATGTTGTTGCACCATAGTACTCATTCTACATATTTGCCCTTCATTCCAGGATTCATCACCTACAGGCACTGTTAGGAGGGTAGGAACTTAACAGTACTAGCATTCAGGCTGTGCTGCCAGACATAACCTGACAAAAGAATATACCCAAGTGCTGCAGGGCTGCAAAGGTAACAAAGAATCAATATGTACATGCATAACAGTGTAACTGCAAACTATAAAATCACACATAAAACATCACACTTAGACCAAAAAAAAAGAAGGATACAATGCTTTTTCTTCTGAAGAAGTTCTAGAAGAAATAGGTGAAGCAGGGGACCAAGAGCCAAGCTGGACCCTTGATGCATGCCCGACAGCATTGAAAGACTGGGTAACAGAAATCTGTGAAGTTGCTTGCTGTGGACAGTGGTGATAGACATAACCTGCATTTCCTACCGGAGATTGTTCCTCATCTCACCAGGCTTGCTTGATATCTCCCACTCTGGACTGGCTTAATGGTTCCACTTTTCAAAAGTGTGAACATCACTGCAAGCTCAGCCAGTGTGGAGGTGGATTTCAAAATCCTAAAACGATCAGTGCTGAAGCATGAGTTGACAGGTTCCTTATGAAGCACCTAGCACCCATAGAAGGTATGAGAATATCAATGGGTGTTCATGGTGTTTACCAGCAGTGTGAGAGGGCCATTATCAGTGCTACCACATCCAGCTCTCTAGAACAGCAGAGCGGAACACTTGTTATGAGTTCTGAAAAACAAACAGAGCTCAAAAAGGACAAAGAACTGGTGTATACATAAAATCTGAGTTGTTTGGAAAATTGGAGAGGGCTTGCTGCACCACCTAAAAAACGGAAACCATCTTTTTATCTTGTGCCTCATTCTGAGTGGTTACACATAGATTATTCTGTTCTGTGAAAAAAGCTGTAGTGGCTCTGGTGAGGAACTGAAGCAGCAGAGACCTGCCCCCAGTAAAGGTGAGTGGAGACACTGTGAGTGTACTGAAAACTTGTGCCTTTGATGTCAGTCCCTATGCAGTGCCTATTGTGACAGCAGGACTTCTAGCAGCTATGTTAATCAGGCTGTAGATAGCATCTACAACTGGTGAAACATTTGGCACAGAAAGGTGTGCACAAAGATGTTTATGTTCTAAGAGCTAAAATTTTGAGGGACATTTTTGGTGCAACGAAAATAGTCAGGGCTACAACAAGTGAGGGCTGAATGTAACATTTCAGAAATCATAGCAAAAGTGTTCTTAACAGTGCCTAGTGTGGTAGCACTGAGTCGGCGCTCATCGCCAAGTTGCCCCCTCCATTGTGGAGTCACGCAATATCCCATTTGTTTCTGTAGATTTGAATACGCTGAGAGCAAGAGGAGTAAAAGGGCTATAGGAGGCTGTACAGAAACAAATTAAATTAAGCCAATCCAAATGTCTCTCTCAAATTGGTGACATGGGAGATTGGCTGAGTCATGAAGAAAACACTGTGCAGTCTCAAAATATCTTTGAGAGTCAACTTTCAGATTTTCCACATAACCTGGAATTAAACTGGAAGACCTTCAAATTAAGAGGTGTCACTGCGGTCTGCCCACCTGCCAGCAAACATGTCCTAGGTCATTACATTGCATACTGCAAAAGACACGACTTCATCTGGGATAAATTTGATGATCTAACAAAGACAATCAAATCTGTGTCTTCAGTGGTCAAGGTGTGCCCTCACGCTGTATTCTATACCAAGGTCTGACCAGAAACACAGAAAAAAATCTTCACACATCCCTTGATGCCTATGTTTATTTAAGAAGGAGACAATACGAAACTGAATACTTCTTCAGATTTTTAAAAAAGGTCAATGCTATGAGGTATTAAGACTTGTTCGTTAAAGCCTCTTTGTAAGAACATACAATTGTTTGCTAATGTCGCTTTTTAAGGCTACACCTGAAACTCTTCTGATACGGGTATGATATTGGAGACAAATGTAATTTTCCTATTCACACAAACACATAGAAGATAATGATATTAAATGCAAAATCCACCGCCGCCCCCTACCTGGGCAAACAGAGGAAAAGAGTTGCGGAACTGTTACTCTCGTGCCGGTAACAGA
The DNA here is from genome assembly GCF_040954835.1 of Lepisosteus oculatus. NCBI lineage: Eukaryota > Metazoa > Chordata > Actinopteri > Semionotiformes > Lepisosteidae > Lepisosteus > Lepisosteus oculatus. The sequence goes on along the minus strand of NC_090709.1, from coordinate 20,779,284 downwards.
GCGCTTGAACTTGGCAGACAGGGTTACTGGAGGTCAAAGTCACTGTGCATGGTCACGTGATCACCGGAAAAACAAGGCGCTATATATCGGGAACGAAAGCAGCAAAAACGCTATTTTCAACGGCACAAACCGGCACAATCCCAGTACTAAAGAATGAGGTGAGTTTCATTGTTTGTGCTGTCTGTAGGGGGGGCAAATTCACGGAGCTTACTATTCAAATGAAGAATTTCTTTCTGCTTGTTTGTTTATGTGTTTAGAGAAAATTCCCACTACACTACTCAAAACTCTGCCCCTCTACTGAGCATATACTTTATTTTCCCAATATAGGAAACAGAGGAAATAAAAGAATTACCATTTAACTACATGCAATACCAGATGCAATCTCTTACCATCTTAAGAGCAAGAGTTCACATGATAGTAAATCAAAACCTGATATTTTCCACAAAAAAGTGTCTCTTGCGAGATAAATATTCAAGAAGCCGCTACAAATTATCATCTGGTACCTATTTTCCTATGTATATCACCATTCTCTCTTGTGTGTTAGACTTTCAGCAAGGAAAAGTATTTTTTGTACGATCCAGAACCTTGAATTGCAACAGAAAATGGTTTTATATATATACACTATGTAGCAAGATCTCCCAGTAACAAAAACAAAACCACAATAATTATTATAAGAAGGAGACATATTCTCCTGGTTCTGTGGCTGAACTATATATATACATACAACAAAGAATATGCAAAATCTTTGTTTTAATCTGAATTTTTTTATACAAATGTATAATGCAATCACTTTTTCACACAGGGCCATGTAGGTTTGGATTTGTTTTCCCTTAATAATAAAAACCTTCATTTAAAAACTGAATTTTGTGTTTACTTGTGCTATCTTTGTCTAATATTTCAATTTGTTTGATGATCTGAAACATTTCAGTGTGACAAACATGCAAAAAAATAAGAAATCAGGAAGGGGGCAAACACTTTTTCACACCACTGTACATATCACAACCTGTTAAATATTCACTTTAAATTCATGAGCTCTTAAGCCCTATCTGGTAGTGAGGATGATTCAGATGTTAAATTGAGGAACAGTAGCTTGAGCCCCACCCCCCAGACAGACTGAAAAAGGGTTCACTGTCACACAGATGAGCACATTTGAAAATGCAAGGCTCCGAACCGCAGAAGCCACAAATCCTGCTCTTGTGTCAATGTTAGAGGGTTTAAAAGACATTCAACACATTTTTTTATTGATCCATGGCATAACTTGTCCTCCCTATTCACTAACATTATAAGACCATGTCCCAGTTTTCAAACTGTACCCTAAGCCCTTCCTCCAGGTCCACACCTCCACGACACAGCATAAGAAGTGTGGACTTCAAGTACATAAGGATTTGAGAGGCACCGTTACAAAAAGGGGGGCATGGGACACCCCCCAAGTGACGTCACCGGTTTGTTACGCGGGTCAAAACGCTTCCTGTGGTTGCTGCTGCTTTTGCAGTGACTGAGTGCATGTGGACAGAATTTCTTAAATATGTTTTTTATCCTTTTTCCATTCGCAGGCTGATGAACTTGAATCTCACCGCGTCTATCCCTGAACCAAAAGGGAGTGACGCGTTGTGTTCATTCGTGTTGAGCAGACTCGACTCCAAACAGGCAAAGTAAACAAGGGAAAACTTGGTGATACCGCCCTGTTTATCCGCGGCTTTGTGTTACTAAAGACATTTCAACTCGACTATCCCAGTACACAAATGACAGTAGGAGGAAAATCATTCATTCGCTTTCTTTCAATGCAAACTAGGCTGAACCTCAAAGCTTTGTACTATTGAATACGTCTACTATTAAATATTCCATCTACAAAATATACTGCAGGTTAACCAATATTATATTCACCAAAATGGGGTGGCGAAATCAAATCTGTACGTCAAAACATTGTACCTAGAACACAAACAGGATGAATCTGAAAGTATTACATAATCTACAGATATAAATAATACATACAGCATGAATACTTAAAGTAGTTCAAGTAGGGAGCTGCATCAGTATGCGTAGGCTGCAAAGGAACAAGTAGAGGTATATTCATGTGCTGAAAAGAGAAGAAAAGAAACAACATTTCAGCTGTGGAGCCTTCTTCAGGCGTCAAAACCTTCTTCCACAGCTGAAATGTTGTATCTTCTCTTTCCGGCAGGGAATAAACCTTTACTTGTTCCCGAACCGAAGGTAGTCGAATTTATGTAATTTTGTTTTACATAAAATATGCCAGTTTTAAAACCGTAAAAAATAATATTTTACTTTTACTAGTGGTTCTACAATAATTAAGCCTGCTTTACTACACCAGCTACAGATGCAGCCATTCAAAATGCGCGGTAAAAACCCGCGGTACGGTAACCTACCCACTAGCCACCGCGGGGCACCGGAGCATACCGCAGGGCAAGTGATTGGCTGGCCAAAATGACCGATAGGGGCACTCGTGGTGCATTGGTTGGTAGTGCAAAGATTTAATCATTTAATGTCTTTACTGTGCACATTTTAATCCGCTTAGTTTTGAATATTTATATGGATTTTACCACTAAAGGGAAATTTTAGTAGCTGAGCATAAAAAGGAGAGGAGCATAACGCATCTGAAGGTCATAAACGATATTAATTTAAAACATTACTGTATGTATGTAAACTGTACTGTGTATGGCTGGTCTTGGTAGTTTAAAGAAAAAATACACACCAGTCTTCCATTTCTCCCTAAACATTTTAAGCATGAAAGTTTTATGAAACGGTACCCAAATATGTGATTGCTGTATAGAATGAATTTTAATTAAAAAAAAATATTTAACACGAACATTAAGCTGTTTACATGTTCCGCCTGAGAACAGTCACCCGTTGCTACCCAACGCAGAATGGTGATTGGCTGACACCATCTGACACCCCTCTGATTGGAGAAAAAAGACGTGCTGGTTTGCTATACCAGGAAGAGGATTTCTTTCAATTCTAAACGTGTATTTTAAAAGTTTAAGAAGTAAAAACCTTACAGCGTACACAGATTTCTAAACTGATCAGGATCGTTATCTTTGTCTTATGCATAATAATGTTCACCGCTCTGTCCAGCAAATTAATAATAAACTTTATTTTATATAGCTTTTTAAACGAATAAGTAATTAGATTGCTCATAAACCTAATCACTTGCTTTTTCTTTTTGTTTAGGCTCAGATTTCAACTATAGATCGTATTATTAATAACCATAATAACAACCAACCAACAAAAACAACCATATAAACATAATACCAACCAAAAACATAGATAACAACCACAATACAAAATCAAATAATCAAACCATTTTACACTCGCAAAGTCCTCCAATTATCATAATCCCGCCCCTTATGCAAAACCAAACCTTCCTCCCATCCCAGTTTATCCTGTTTATCATAAACAAAATCCACCTCAATTTTCAACATAAAGCATTACACAAAATCAATACCTCAACACTCCATACTCAACAACGATAATTCACAAACAGCCAGAACATGTAACTACACATTCCCAAACATACCCAAACATAGCCCCGCCCCTTATGCAAAACCAACATCCCTCCCCTGTTCTCTCGCTCCCCTGGCGGTTGTAATTGTTTTTATTTTCAAATAAATTTTAGCAAAGTCATGTATTTTAAAAATCTTAAGATTTTTCTATTTATGTCTTTATTTAGTGGTTTCATTAGTGACAAAGGCTAAACTTTCTTGGAAAAATGTCTTTTATGTAAACCATGTTTGCTATTAATTCATTCAGGGCTAAAATATGTTCATTGTCTTCTAATGAAAGAAGGGTTCCTTTCGCCGTAGTCGGGAGCCTAGCCTTTAACTAGTAAGTACTGTATTTACTGGGTTTTTGAGGGGGGGTGTCTTTCGCTGGAAATCTCGCCTCCTACTTTGAAAATACCCGTGAAACCGGTTCAATTCGTCACAGCCAGCACTCCTGCAGAGAGTTGGGTTGTACTTGCAGTGCATACAGTACACGCGTTATGCTCTTCGTTAATGTCTGTGAAGTTTTATTTAATCTCTGAGCCATACTGATTCTTCTGGAAGCCAGTTTCCGCCAGGGAGTAAAAAAAAAAACACACTATGGTATTCTCTCCAATGCAGTGCAGTTAAAAACATACCTCTGATGCTGCTCCTAAATGAATATCGATTATGACCATCAGAAGCTTTATGCTCCTTTTCTTTTTTCCAGTGGATTGAACAGGGAGAGGCATTTCATGATGTACTTTTCACTGATGAAACAACAGTGGCTCTGGAACAGTTTTCAACCAAGTCGTTTTATAAAAAGGGGAGATATGTACACGTTACTGAAGCTAAAAGTTTAGCCTTTGTCACTAATGTAAACACTAAATAAAGACATATAGAAATCCCATTTTTAGGATCAGAGTCTTACATGTGGTTATTTCGAAAACGTTTGTACGTGCTCCTTCTTACCATGTTACTGTTTACCGTTACTGACCATATTAAGTTTAAGTGCCTGTGGGCACTTTTCCTGTCCGTGGGGGGTGGACCGTCTTTCATTAGAAGGTTAGTCTGTTCTACTCTGAGAATGTAGAGGGGGTGGAAAGTGCCCGCGGTCATTTAATTAGTATTAAAATCTTAGTTATCTTTCTAGTTCACAGGTTTGCATGCATAATTTAATTTTGAAAGCCACTGAGACATCAGGTACTTATGAAAAAGAAACAAAACAAAAAACATACTAACAACTGTGCCATCCTACTCCTTAGTTAATACATTTTATTCATAAACAGTTAACATTGTTAGCAAAATATTTTGAATTATATTTAACCCTATTTTTTCTTTAGTTTTGTATTTAACTTATTATATGATAGTCAGACTTAATGTATATTAATGTATATTTGAACAATGAAAATATATTAGAATATACACAAACATTTTAGCGTTTCATTCTGAGCAGAAGACCCTCACACCTGAAGAGTGCTGGCTGTGATGAATTAAACCGGTTTTACAGGTTTCAATCACAGATTGGGACTCAGTAAAGTAACACACAGCACCACTGGATTTGATAATACTGTACCTAACCAAAATCCGCAATATGGAAACAGAACCTAATTGTTGATAGATGATGTACTCGTAACATTTTTTCAAGACGAACTACAACATTTAAAAAATGACTTGTATGTACTTGATATCTCTAATCAATCCACGGGTTCCAGCACAAAACAAAACTAAAACGCATACCGTTTCGCGCTTCTTATTAGTTGCTCAAAAGTAATTTGACCGTATGAAATGCATAATATAAACCTAGAAACATATACGTGAGCAGTACTTAAGCACTGTAGTATCGGTGTTAAGACATACCTCTCAAATACTGTAAATCAAGTTAAAAATATCTCAAGACCGATTCTGGTCGTAATGAAACCATGTTTCGTGTATGTTTTCTTTTTCATCTTGAAATAACTCATTTCTAAATACCTTTTTCACTGTTAACATCTTGTAGCAACTTTGCGACAAAATATATACTCTGACAGTTCATCCTGCTACCAACATTAAATAAAACAAATCTTAAGATTTCTATATTTATGTCTTTATTTAGTGGTTTCATTCGAAGCTTACAATGTTTAGGGAGAAATGGAATACTGGTGTGTATTTTTTTCTTTAAAGTACCGAGACCAGCCATATACTGTATGTTTATGTTAAGATTTCCCTTCAGTGGTAAAATTAGATATGAATATTCAATACTTAAACGGGCACAGTTAAGACATTAAATAAACATATACATATTGTATACAGTACAGTTTGCATACGGTAATATGTTTATGTTACGCGATTAAAAAATAAATAAATAAAACTGAAAGGTCCAGCACTAGCTGGATTCGAACAAACAACCTGCCAGTTGGTAGTCACACACATAGACCAGTAGGCTACAAGACAGCTCGCATAAGCAGGCAGGCGAAACAGCCCTGCCGCAGTACACGGATATAATCATACCGTTATTAAATTCTTGAGATACGCGATTCCATATTATATTCCCTTTTAATCAAATTCTAAAAGTATGCTTGTTGACTCCGGTATCACGTTAGTTAAAGACTTCAAAGCTTACAATGTTTAGGGAGAAATGGAATACTGGTGTGTATTTTTTTCTTTTCATGATAGGTGTCGTATTTTAAATCATTTTCGTAGTTAGAAATTATGAAACACCCTGTTAAAAGCAAGGAAGTTTTTATGCCCGTTGAAGTAAAACAAAATGCCTGACAAAGTATGGCTTGGACAGATTCCAAGTGCTTGCACAAATGTGCTAAAGAAATTATACTTTGAGTATACAGCTTGTCCAAAGTCATCCATTATTAATACTATTAGTAATATCTTCAGTAAAGGCTTTGATGCATAAATATTTCTGATAAAGGTAGGTTGTGTACTTTTGTCCAACTGAGCAATCTTGCTTTCATAAAATATACCAACATTTGAATGACTGATGATTAACATGCTGTAATACACAGTTCAAAATTAAAGGCTCGAATGCTGTACATGAGAGGTTAAGCTCCCCCTGGCGGTTTTACAAGGCGACGCCGGATAGCTAGTCACGTGACACACGTGATACCGCGTGATACCCCGGTGGGCGTGTCGCGGTATGCCGTGAAATACCTCACCCATTTTGAATGGCTGCATCTGTACATCACTTCTTCGTTGGGTATTCCTCAGGCTTTATTCAGAAGACGGCAAAACAGAGCACAAAGCAACTTATCGTAGCAATTAACAGGGTCTAGGAGGAGAAGCTGACCGAACAAAGTTGTAATAATTTTCGTAAGACTCTTTTGTGCTCTCCAGAAGATTGAAAAGGGCAGCGGAGGACAGTCGGGGATGTAATTTCGCGAAAACTTTTGTTCTGTCTAAATTGCCAGTATTTAACACTGCACTGGAGGGGGGTTAATACAGACACACTGACTGACTGGACACTCTAGTACATTAACAATGCACTGAGAGAGAGAGGGGTTCATACAGACACACTGACTGGACACTTCAGTACATGAACACTGCACTGAGAGAGAGGGGTTCATACAGACACACTGACTGGACACTTCAGTACATTAACACTGCACTGAGAGAGAGGGGTTCATACAGACACACTGACTGGACACTCCAGTACATTAACACTGCACTGAGAGAGAGGGGTTCATACAGACACACTGGCTGACTGGACACTGCTGTACAATGCAGTACATTAACACTGCACAGAAGATATAGTTACCGCCACGTCGTTAATAATCTGCCCACAAACATATTTCCAAGACTCCAAAGTCTCCTAAATTGGCTTTCACATGGAGAAAGTGTATCAATTGACGACATATTTCTGTCCACATTTAAAGAACAGCAATAACATTAATGAGAATATAACACGACCACAACTAGTTTAGTTCGCAGAAAAGAATCCCTCGGCAACATCACAAACCTTTCCTACTTCGCTCTGCATCTCTCCAACAGTGAGGAAGTTAAAAACACCGTTTTTAAACACAAACGTTACTAATTAAAAGTCACTGCACTTACCCGACGGCTCCGTTTCTTCATTTGTTTCTGCAGTGATTTCACAGGGAGGCATGAGTCCAACATGATCTGTCCCTCCCTGATCTCCTCCTGCTCCCGACTCCTTCTCCCACAGCTGCAGTCGCACTTTAAAGGTCTCGTTTTCCTTCATTCGCGTTATTTCTGTCCCGAAACTGTCCTCCACACACTGTATGATATTAATCACGGCCCGACTCACCAGGATCTGGGAGACGCTGCGGAGTTTGTCTTGAAACTCGTTCTCAGAGTCAGACATCCTGTTTCGGAAAACTTCTGAAACTTCATACACGAACGATTTGAGCAAAACCTCCACGAAACAGTGAAGCTCGTTTTCCTGTTTCATTTGCGCGATTTCGGCACCGAAAACATTGTCGACAGACATGATTTTAATCAAGACCCGTCTCCCCAGAACCTGGGAGATCCGGCGGAGTTTTTCTTCAATCGACTTCCCGGAATCATCTGTCCGGTTTCGGAAAACTTCCGAAACTTCATGCACGATCGATTTAAGCACAATCTCCACGAAAGAGTGCGCCTCAGTTTCCATATTAAGCAACAGATTCTCCATTTTTTTCAGAGTCGATCTGAAAAACACAAACAATTCCTGCAGCTGCAGTGGCTGTAAACACGTAGGTTTGAACACAGAAAGCGAAACGTGGTCAAACAGAGGACTTCCGGGTTATCAGATGAACTTCCTTAGTGACCGTTGCTATAAACCACAAAAATATTATTCGAATAATAAAAATCTGAAAAAAAAAATAGTCCAGAATAGATGTTTGCGTTATATTATAGTGTAACGTATACGGTCGACATTTTTTTATTTTTATTAAATGTGTAAAGAATTTACAAATACAACTAGAGGAGCAGAAACAGATACAAGAGAAAAAAAATACGAACAGAAAAAATAATTAACTGGCAGAGGTAACGAAGTAAATTATATTTTTTACATATATCAAATGTTTTCCTTGCTTAAGCATTTTTTTCATTTTTATAGAATTTAAATAAT